>NC_068356.1:61102710-61199190 GCF_020536995.1 Dreissena polymorpha
GGTCCTACTGGCCTCTTCACGAGATTTGTGTAGACCGACCTGAATGATGAATGAAATGGATGTAGTAACAGTTATATGAACACGATATATCCGTACCAATATCCGTGTGAGCATATACTAATAATAATTAATTTTTTAATCGCCATAAGCTTGAAAATAAACGTAAATAGATACAACAAAGACCAATTCGGAGACTTTAAAAATTTTAAATTACCTCCCCTGCAATAGAAAATATATATGGAGACTCGCATTCTATGGAATATCAAAATCTCAATATATCTTTCTCCGAAATTTTTTTCTGGTAAAAATCATCTTAAATTTAGCTGTATATTCGTATGTAATTAATTAAACAAGAGTTATATAAAGGCATTGCAAAAAATATCGCGTTTTACTTGAATAAGTTACCTCCCTTAAGCCTATCGGAATATCAAAAATACGTATATAAACAAAACGCGTTCCTTGCATAAGTGATAATAAAGCGCGTGCCCGTGCCACTCGTCCTCCAAATACTTACTAAATATAGTACAACGTATCTACAATCATTGCGACTAACTCATACCTCAGTAAATAAGTAACCAGGATAAATATACGTTTAGGTAATTAAGATATAAAACATACATATAAAAATTTACATGTTCCCTGTCTGCCGAACCCGATCCATGGACTATAGCCACAAGAGGTTTCTATGTACCTATGTAGCCGGATTGCGCCCTCAGAGCGCCCAACACCGACACAGATCACGCTACTCTCCGGTCAAACACAATACTGCATAGGACTGCTGCCTTTGTCACCATATTATCAGAATCATTAACGTGCAAAATGGAAACTTTCAACTGTCCTTTCACTTCATACATAAGCCATTGCCGATCTTCAATGATCGCTTATTTCCGAGAGATGCATTTTATTTTTTTCAAACTTCGAATTTTGATATATGTTTAACTTATTCATTTAGATTACATTATTTTCACTATATATTAACTTTGATCCAATTATCATCTGAAAAATACGATTTCGCGATTTCTTCAAAGATCGAGCGAGCCTTTTTACCTGTTTACTTATATATATCTAATTTAAGGTTACACAGATGTAAAGTTGTCGTGGCCGAGTGGATAAGGCGATGAAATTGAAATATTTTGGGATTTTCCCGCGCAGGTTCGATTCCTGCCGACATCGCATACTTTTTGCGACGCGTTTTATTTCTTTTCTAACGTAATTTGATTTAATATAGCACATAAGCTATGTTTATTGTTAAATATGTTGAAAATTGTATGCACATCCTTCAATTTTAAAATTAAAACAACGTTATGGCTAAATTGATTAATTTACTGCTGAAAATACGAATGATGCATGTTGCATTTTTATTTTTATTTCAAAAAGTAAACGGTAAATCTGTCTATTTTTTGGTATTTGCTGTATATAGTGTTTCTATAAAAACTTAATTTAAAATATAACTTAAATGATACTATTTTGAATTTTATGACACTTTGTTTTTAACCGACCCAATTTTTACTTGGCTGAAATCACTTACATTTCATGGCGCTATTCCATAGATTAAAATTTGTAAAAAATAAATGTCTGTAAAAGAATACTTATTTCATCTTGTTTAAACTTTAAACACCTTTACTGCATCTGTACACACCAACTGCATGCCCATATTTGGAAATTTGAATGAATTATGGAACTTTTATATACCCCAGGGGTGAAAATAAACTGGACAAAAGCCGAGCGTGAGGGAGGTTTTGAAAAAATCGGTTTATTTTTTTTTAAGCATGGAAAGCTACCTACAAATTTGCATGTAGTTTAGTGAAATGATGCTGATTAGGAAAATAATTAATTAAATTATATTTGGATATGTGCCCATTAGAGGTGCGCAAGCTTAAAAAGGTAGAATTACCGAAATTCCCGTTCTTACACGTTGTAGCATGGATCGGGTATTGAACACGATACACGTGTGTATTAGCACCCTACTGTAGTCCCGGCGGGGTTATCAACTGCACCAATACACCGGTAAGCAACCAGGGGAATATCATATGAAAAAAGAACTATCATGCATGTTTGATTTGTTAAAGTGTGTCACAAAATTTCCCTAACTGCCGATGTCGGCTATAATTTCGGTATAAACATGCACAGAAATTAACATATATATAATGTTAATGCCGATATGTTATTGGACATTTTGTATGTCAAATGTTCATTATTTGTATTAAAATTAAGACGATTGTATTGAACACGATACACGTGTGTATTAGCACCCTACTGTAGTCCCGGCGGGGTTATCAACTGCACCAATACACCGGTAAGCAACCAGGGGAATATCATATGAAAAAAGAACTATCATGCATGTTTGATGTGTTAAAGTGTGTCACTAAATTTCCCTAACTGCCGATGTCGGCTATAATTTCGGTATAAACATGCACAGAAATTAACATATATATAATGTTATTGCCGGTATGTTATTGGACATTTTGTATGTCAAATGTTCATTATTTGTATTAAAATTAAGACGATGCTTATTTGCCAGAAAGCGTTTATTTCAAATTCAAAACAAGCAATAATCATACATAATACCAAAATATAAAACTAACAAAATGACAACACTCTCGCTTAACGCAACGTTCAGAAGCACGCGCACTTAACAAAATTATTGCAACTAATGCAAGCTGTAATTAATATGTGACTACTTGCTATACAACCAGTATCATGCGAAAATTGATCTTATTTAATTGTGGTTCCCTCTTTGAATTTATGTTGCCTGGCGACTTTTAGAATAATGTGTCAGTAAGAAATGTATTGCTTGCTCTACAACCAGCATCATGCGAAAATGGATCTTATTTAATTGTAAATCCCTCTTTGAACTTAAGTTGTCAGTCGACTTTTAGAATAATGTGTCAGTAATAAATGTTTTTCTTCAGTTTCACATGTTTTTTTAAGAAAATTTAGTGAAAGATGCAAATGTGTCTTATTTATTTTTTTCTGTGTCTTCAATGTATCTTATTTATATGTGACTGCGTGCTTATTTTTTTTTCAAGAAATGAAAGATGCAAATGTGTCTTATTTTAATTTTATCCATGTCTTAAATGTGGCTTATTTATATAAGATAAAATGATATACTGCCAGTGTCATGCAAAAAAGGATCTAATTTCTTAATATCCACATTCACGCTTTGTTCTTTATTAGCACCGTCTTTAATTAGGCTATCTATTTAAAGTACAGATTACTGTGAACTTAATAATTGTGCAACGGTGATGTTGATCCATTATCGTTGTTAATTTGAAATGTAGACAACAAGTTAGCAATTAATGAAATCAGTTATTTTGGAAGTAAATCTAATTTTTTCTGTACAGTAGCCAGGTGGATGTGTATTGAGCGGATAAGATAGGGATCACCACAACAAGTTTCTAATACACAGTATAGACTTCCCCTATTATTATTAATTACCTGATTGGAATAAATAAAGTGTTAAAGATCATTTCATGTGAAAAGCAGGATTTCTGACATAATTTCAATCGTTTTGCTTTTATACACAATTTCATGGAACAATGAATATATTGGCGCGATGGAACACAATTTATAAATCAAGCTGACAGAATAGTATCATTTTTTAATTATGTGTAATTTAATTCGCATCTCTCCCTTAACTCGTTCAATGACACGTGAACTTATATCAATTATAAAACATCACGTGCATCATTAAATATTTTTTTTTAATTATGAAAACATATATGTTCTACATGGTTTTGTTTAGTTTTTTTTCTCAACCAGAGAGACATTATAAAACATTGTTATATATAAAGCGCTTTACTTTTCTACATTACATAAAGATATATCGATTTTTTTGTTAAGTGTACGTGCTTGATATTTATGCATATTTATAAAAAGGCAGTGTTTATTTTTGTAATAAAATCGAAAATTGACATTTAATTTGATGCAATCCACATTGTTAAGCGGCCAAGCGCAGTATTCCGCTCTCGGCGGCCGATGGTGTATTGCAATATATACAATGAAAAGCTGGGTTTCTGACATAATTTCAATCGTTTTGTTGACGCGGAAGTGCTTTTTGGTGGCCAAAAACACTATTGTTCCCTTTATTTAAACCTAAATCAGTATTTTTTTACACTTGAAGGTTTGTACAGCGGGGATTTCGGTACTGGCGCGGGTTTATGTGCTTGTTAAGAATTACCGAAATCCCCGCTAAGAGGCAACATATTATCCTGATTTATGCTTTGATTAAACATTGATAACTAAATTGCAAAAGTGTATAGCATATTGTAAATAAGGTAGTACGATATCATTTGTTTCATCAGATTTGTTTGGAAAATACTTTCTGAAGACTTATTATTACTATGTCATGTTATATTTACATATACTTTTGTGTAACCAATGTTTTAAATGTACATTTTATCTTTTTTACATTCGTTTACACATTTTTCACATTAATAAACTATTTAATAATGGAAAAAATATTCTGATAAGAGTGTTTAAACGATTAACACTAATATGATTGTGTACAAATCAACATTAATGCAAAGCCAAAACCCAAACATAATGACATATAGACCCTTTAAGGCGTAATATGGGGGATTGGCGTAAACATGGGTGATTTCGGCTCTGGGCGTACGAATGTAGCAGTACCGAAATCCCCGCTAATTATTTTCCAAAAGAAGTAACCGAATGGGAGATAATACATGTCACTGGTTGCTAATGAAAAAAAACACTATAATAATTTTGTTGACACTTGAAGGTTTGTACAGCAGGATTTCGGTACCGGCGCGCGTTTAAGTTCTAGTGTAGAATTACCGAAATCCCCACTGAGAGGCAACTTAATGCTGTCAAGAGTGCTTAATAATTAAAATTAATATCATTTTTTTGCACCTTAACATTCATGTGAAGTCAAAAACCATTCATACCGATGACCTATTGACCCTTTAAGGCGTAAATATGGGGATTTCGGTACTAGGCGGGCGAATGTAGAATTACCGAAATCCCCTTTTCATCATCGCACATTAGTGTAACATAAATTTTAACACAATATATGTAGGGAAACTCATATGATTCGCGTAATGTGAAAATGATTATTATGCTATAATTCGACCACGAAACTTGACGTGACTTAATACCGGACATTATGGAATGGAGCTACGCTTGCCGTATTTGACATAAGACCCATTTTCGCAAATTATCTTATCAATGCTTATATGAATTTGATTGCTATAATCTAATGCGTATTCGACACGGAATTATTGTCAAGGTTTTTCATTTTGTCAATATTTATCATAGCAGGGGACATTGCTGACATCAATATGGATACTGTTTTCATTTTCTGTCGAGAAATGATATGACTTATTATCAAGATTATTTTATAGTACGGTAGCGTTCTCTTCACAAGTGAGATTTATTTGTACTGGTAAATTGCTCTTATACTCACCATTCGGACTCGACGATCGGCTCGAATAAAAATGTTAGACGCTTAAAAGTACAAATTCATCATATTGAGCACGATTATAATTATTATTATTATTATTATTATTATTATTATTATTATTATTATAATTATTATTATTATAATTATTATTTTTATTATTATTATTAGTATTATTATTATAATTATTATTATTATATAGCTTTTAGAAACTTATACCTTAAAAAAAATCCCATTGGAAATAAAAATCCCATGGAAAAAAAAATCCCATGGGACAAAAAAATCCCATGGGAAAAAATCCCATGGGATTTTTTTATTATTTTAAAACACGATATAACGCGTTGAAATCGCGAGAAATGCTCATCATTTGTTAAAAGGTAGTGTTTCTGAAGGTTACATGAATAAATCTCTAAAAATCAGAAAAAAATCCCATGGGATTTTTTTTTCCCATAAAAAAATGGGCTTTTTTTTCTATCAAAGTAAATTGAACGAAAATAAGCACAAATGCTTTAACAATGCTTAAAATCGATAACTAAGCACAAACGAACGTGTTTTATGTTTTTGAAAATCCCATGGGATTTTTTCTCCCATAAAAAAAGCTGGAGAAAAATCCCATGGGAAAACCAAAATTCCCATGGGATAATGAAAAATCCCATGGGATATTACAAAAATCCCATGGGAACCCCAGCTTTGCAAATAAAGTTCATAGTGAAGAAAACGCTTTTAACAAGCAAAAATAACCAATTATTAATCACAAGTTAGACTTTTATCTTATACTTTATCACAAATAAGCAAACCTTCAAGAAAAAGGGTACTTAAGTTTGCGAAATTTCGGTTTCGTAAAGTTTTTCCGGTGGCCGATATATATGACATTTTCTCTTATTTTAAAGCATGTTAAACAATACATCGCTTGCTTTCTTAATACAGTTTTGTTTGAGCTAGTAAGTAGTTTAAAAAATTTGAACATATTTGGTCGGATTCTATAATATTTCGGAATTTATGCATTCCTAAAATCATTTTAATAAGGAAATTTAAGAACAAAGTGAAATTCATCCTCGATGTTATTTAGGTTACATAATATACATTTGCGTTGATCTCTGTCAATATTCTGGTGTCTGCCCGTTTCTATGAATAATTTGTGAGAGGACAAACGTAATTTTGCAATAATGTTCCTATGTTTTTTGTTGTCAACAATATCAAGATACGATGATCTTTCAAAAACCGGTTTGAGTTCCTTATATAGGATCATTGAGCTACACGACGTCGCACTGACATCCCAGTTGGCAATACACTGGTCTCGTAATCTGTTTTTGAATAACGGGATAAAGTGATCATTGTTAACAGATTCGGGGAATAGCCATACATCGGTGAAACCGGTTTGGTTAAGAATGTCCCGTATTTTTGATGACCAATTGTTAGCATTATTTTTACGTTCAATTTCTAATCTTTGTAAAAAAAACAACTTGTTTAAGAATACAATGTCCCTGTTTCACAGTATGTAATTTCAAAAAATATTTAACCATCCTGACATATCTGTCGATATGCAATGGAAATCGACCAGCTTCGGCATATAGCGATAGTGAATTTGTTGAAACGATGTGAAATTGCAGCGTTAACTTTGGACGATACATCTTATTAAGAGTGGGTGGGGATGGTGGATATTTCCAATTAACAGCCATTCAAAAGCGCAACAATCTGCACATTACATACACGAGCTTATAATGGGCACATTCTCAACTTAACGAGCAACTCGAAAAACTTCACTAAATATTCAACGTTTATAACGGTCACATGCCCTTGAATTTATTTTTTTTAATTTCGAATCTTTTTGACAATTACACTGTTTTTAATTAAGCGTGACATAAACAATTAACCATCTGAAGAATTATATATAACCCTGAAAGTGCCGATATTATTTTTACATCAGACTGATATCGGATAAATTCAGAAGCTCGAGATCGGATGTAAAACTTGGCTCAATGTCGACCCGACATTGGCACAATGCCTTAATTTCACCTATATTATCTTGATTCCAAATCGAATTGTAATGCTTCAACTCAACCGTTCCCCTAACATATGCTAATTAAAGATGGAGTTACAACTTTATTTAAGATATTATTACTATTCGTTTGTTTTATCGATCTGCACATGCCTCTTAGGTATCACATCTAGCTTCATGCCTCGAGTACGGCGACCTGGTTAATCTGTCTGTCGATTCAATATCAATGCCAATTACCAATCATTAATAATTTGGATGGCGATCCGTTTTTCAGGCCGATACGATACTAGTTGCATATCTCATTGCATTTCGGGTCGATGTTGTATCAATATTGTATGTCTGTATCTTCAAATTTGTATATTGTAAAAAATATATCATCACTAATCTAGAATGATCCCATTCCAACACATTAACAAACACCTCGGGTAATGTCCTATTCCAGCCAAATTTTAAGCAATACTTAAACATCAATAAGACTATTCATAAAAGGCAATATCATTTAGAAAATACCAAACAAAATTATTAAGATTGATGTGAAGTTATAAATTGAAAACCGGATTGCATCGTACTTTTAATTATTGTGTCATTAATTTGATTTGATGTTGGAATAATACGTTGAGAGGAAAAGACTTACAAGAACACTGTCGATTCGTCATTTATTTTATAACAAATATTACATTGTACAATAATTATATGCCTCAATGTCGTTGATATACCGTTTAGTTCTTAAGTGTGGGTAACAGGAAACTTCTGATATGTACTTGTATTTTAAGAAGCAAGTCTTTTTCGCTTTGGTGTACCTATAACGCGCAATTGGTTATTGTATATTTGACTACAGAAATGTTTTCAAAACTAATTAAGCTTTGGTGAGCCACAATTCCAAGGTCAGTGCAAAATTGTTGCAAAGTTGTTACTGATTTTTGTTTGGTGGGGGAGGGCAGGGGGTGCAGATGGATACTGATGCAGGTAAAACGTTGTATGAGCTCCGAATCTCACATTTGACCACGAGTAAGTCACAGAATAACAAAAAGTGTTAATTTCTCTCTATATGTAATGTGAGTATATATTGTTACAATAATACCGAATTAGTTTGCAATTGCGTCTGTTAGTTGCATGTTGGTTTAGATAATCATGGCACGGTTATTTTGAATGCATTAAGCATAGGTCTTTCAATTACAGAATCACTTTAAAACAACTTTCATTTCGTCGTTACCATTTTGACATTCAAACAAATATTAATAATATTAAGTATGCGCTCCTGTAATACTATGTTTCATAAATCTATAATTTCGAATTAGAAATAATTGACTTTAATGTGAACAAAGTGTGGCATTATTAAGGACCAATCATATTTCGTAAGCTAATAAAATAGACGCGTTGCAGAGCACGTATGTACTGCCAGAAATTAATTTATTAGAAATATGGTGTGTATTAGGGTCAACAAAAGTGAGTACAAAAATAGAAATGTCATTAGTCTTAATGGGTTGGGAAAGTGTTTTCAAACAATACCTTCTGGTTTTAGGTCAACATACTCCAGTCTCAGTTGGTCATTGCTGTCAGTAGATAAATAACCCAGTTCCGAAAAAACAATTGTTTCGGTATGTCATGTTGCAAATGAGATCAGTAGATTTATAAAAATATATACACAGTTTTACAAAGCGTTGTTTATTTAATAAATTCTTTACTTCTTCATGTTTGGTATACATTTACAATTCATATTATAATTCATGACATCCCAAGCCTTGTTATATTATCATGAAATATACGATCTAAAAGCATAATATTACGTGGATGTTTATACTAGAAGTCGTTTTAAAACACTAACCAAGTTTCATTGGACTTTCACTCAGTTTAGTATCGTGTTCCATTGCTTTCCCCTTAAAAGATTTCTAACAATTAAGTAAAAATTCCTAATGCGGAACAATGATGAAAATATACATTCCGATACTCTTCATGGCTTTTGTTCTTGATTTGGGAAAGGGCCTGGCCTTCCAATTTAGGGGGAAAAAATATCGACAAAACTGAAAAGGGGAAGAAATTTCCCAAAGTAAGCTTTTCATTTGGGGAAAAGTGCATCATTTTAAAGAAATGTTCTTAGGGAACGAGGCCTTTCTCTTGGGGGAAGGGGCCTATATAAGGCCCTTGCTAAAGAAGGAAACAAAGCCTTGCTCTTATTTAATTACAGCTTTGCAGTGTGCAGGTAATAATTATGCACATAAATTATCATAATAACGAGTCATATACGATTATTTGAAACTTGTTTCAATTGTAGAATCCAAAACAAACGATATGCAACATATATAAAGATATCTCATTGAAAACAAATTAATGACTACCAGAATTCCAATAGAAAATTCCGAGAATCAATTATAAAACACCTGAATAAAAGTTACTGAACTATTTTTTGGAGAAGCTTTGCCTCGTTTCAATAATTTAAAAGTACTTTTTTCAATTAGTGTTTATTTGATAAGAGTAGTAAATCGAGAACTTCGCGGTTTTATCAAGTAAACACAAACTAACCACAGTTACCTTTGTAATATATGAAGTATTTATTTAAATGAAGTAAATGTTTAATGTTTTAAATTGTATGACCAACCAAATAAAAACGAAAGGAAGATTTTATTTATGTCGTCAATTAACAGTTAAACAACAATCTGTATTCGACCTTTTTGTTTATATGTTATACATGTCCTTATTTAACAGCGGGCGTTCTCAAAAGGAAGTTTATAATAATCAACCATAAGCTGTATCAGTTGTTATATTGTACCTGCATAATATAGCCATTACTAGTGAAAGGAAGTGAATGAAGGTTTATGTTTTGAGGCAAAGCTATCTATAATGTCGTTTTCTGTTAATGGGACATGTGTGCATACGCCAAATATTTAGAAATGGGTTTGATGATCTGGATTAGTATCTACTTGAAGGATTGTGTCAACAGAAAGAGTCATAAACATGGATACAGTACGCATTAGTTTGTAGCGAATATTGGCATTATCTGCACTCACCCCTCTGTAACTTGTATCAATGTCAGATTGCAATTTAGCAGCAATTGTAATAACTTGAGAGTTAATGTAATGACTAATAGCATCGGCTAACAATCAGTCGGGCTTCTTTATAGGTTATTGTGTCGTGAGTGTTCAAAGGACCCCTTAGGGCCCCGGCATACATTTAAATAAGATATTTTGACTTTACATTATGACATGTATTTGTTACTCAACATATAGCAGAATTGTTTTCATGTAGATTTGATGTCTTTTATTGTATACACACATTATCTCACTCCAACGTTGTTAATGTTTTAGAAGACATAACATTTTTGTCATAACACAAATATTGGGCAATCATTCAAAAGCGTCAGTTACAGAGCAACTAATGGTTATATCTCTTATTTGCACAATTAATTGTTTTTGGCACATGTACTTGGCTCTTCCAAATAAAATAATAAAACGTGGAGTATGTGCTTCTTCACATTAATATTCGCGGATCATGTGCCATATCTTGTTGACCTGTGTGCCTTAAAATATGTATAACCTGTCAAACGTTTTCAGTAGTTAATATTATTAAACAAATCGTATGATATTATTATTTTTTTAAATTACTTCATTTATATCAAATTTAGTAAAGTAAGTATACATTGCGCAGAATGAAAAGTTATATGTTTAGTTCCGACACGCGCTATCAATTTTTTTAAAACTATTTTATAACATTTCCTGTCTTCGAGTTATTTTTAATAATAAAGGATTAAATTGAAATGTTCTGTCAGAACTCAATATGCGCATTTCATGTTCTAGTTCGACCAATGTTCAATGGGCAACATAAGATAGTAAATGAGCTTCATTATGCGAAATCGGGTGAGTGTCTGTATTTAAAACAAATACAGTTACTGTGCAATAAATGGTTGTTTTTTATAATGTGCATGATAAATAACTGGAAAACCGTCTGTAACGTAAGAGTAGCCTAGCCAAATAGTGTAATACGGTTGGGTTATAAGAGGATTTTATATTTATTAAATCGGAAAAAACATGCATTTGTTGAATGTCACCATACAACTATGTCCGATGCACTGTTTAAATATACAGTTTTAAGACTCGCGTCAAGATCTATAAATGTGTAGCACAGTAACCATTCGTCAGTACAAGGAAAGTATTTATATTAAGATTGCGACAATAAAAAGCAAAAACAAATATTAAAAATATGTGTTATGAATTTACTCACAAAAATTAATGATGAGTTTGTTATTTTCATGAAGAAATTAATACTTCATCAATATATATTATGACATATTATCTATCATTTCTAAGATACCGGATAATGACCTCATAATTATTACACATATTGTTTTGCTAACGCGCTCTTAATTGGGATAGACGCAATTTCACTTATCGCAGGAGGTGCATAAACCTGAAAGTATATTATAGTAAATGGCTTTAATTACTTTGGTAAATGGCTTCTCATTAAGAGCAACTTAACCTCATTAACACTAATATCTCCAATTACCTGCTAAGTGTTAGTTATTAACATATTTATACAAGGTTCGCGATTATTGTTATATCGTGCCAGCTGTTCACTGTATGAATGCAGCAAAAAACATATTTTATCAATAAAGACTGTCTATGACAATACCTCAAATATCTACATTAAAATTAAATCAGCTAATATATCCAAGTATCTGCTAAGTCTTTCTTGTTAACAAATATATACAAGTTTCGTGATTATCGTTGTACCGTTCAAGTATTTCACTGTATGCATGAAACAAAATACATATTACATCAATAACGATTATGCCTATGCCAACGCCTTACACATTCACATAACATTTTAATTGCCATGTGAGTATACATCTGGTTGTAGCAAAATGTTTGCTCCAAAGCACTCACTTTTTTATGATCATGACACAAAGCGTGGGTATTCCATTGTGTTTTTTATCTTTAATAATTTGATAGTAGGGGTATTCACGAAGTCTTTAATAGTGTTTAGTTTCAACACAGGCTATTGCTAGAACTGACTACCTCTGAGTAAACACTCAGTAATTACTCAATAACAAAGTCCTTGTTAAGACTAATAATTTATATTCCTTATCAGTTAAACCGATTACAGAGTACAATCAACACCCACTTTATGTTGACTGCAGTGATAAGACAATAGAACAATAATCGTCATGTGTTACGGAAATTATACATTTTTTGTACCGTAAAATATTATAACTTACACTAAATATTTGTATTAAGCTTTCTTTCTTTGAATCGGTCTAAACGACAACGCATATAAGTAGTGTATTATTGACGTTCTTCGATTGCTCGTTTTCGGTTGAACAAATCGATTAATTATTTTAAACGATTCGTGAAATAAACAGCAAGTCATATAGACGACGCACTGATAGTAAACAGAAAGTGAATACATGTCAACAGACTTACTGTATTTGGCATTATGAAATTGTGATCTAGTAATATAATGTAGCAGAGTACATACAATTTACATATGTGACAACTCAATAAAATTCTTATTTATTTTAACACACATATACCATGTATTTTTGATAATTATTTATTTAAGGTACAAGAACAAACAACAAAACCAAAAAGTGAAAATGATACTAGGAATGTATGATTCTCATGTCAAAGGAAAAATAAATTATGCGTCGCTTTAACATTTGAAAAAAGTGTTCTTATTATTTAACACAGGTATTCGCATCCGTCATTATGCAGCTGCATCTTATTTTCAAGTACGATTATCAAAAGACCCTGCTTATTACAAAAAAGAAGCGTATGGTTTGTACTTGTGTTTGCCGAGTTGTCATCAACCGTTATAAACGTTAATAGTTTGTGTAAAATGTAACGAGTTTTCGAGCCAAAGTAGACTACTTATAAGCAAACTTCCAGGAAAACATAACTACATTTCGAATATAAGACTCGTTTCCGGGCATCATTATTCAGTTATCGGTCAGGCTTAAGTAGATGCAAACAACTTAAAGAGAAATCAATATTTTGACTAGAGTAAACAAGATAGTATGAACTCGATGTGTTCAGTACATTTTATTGGTATTGGTTACTTCAATGAATTCGGGAAAATATTGCTGACCAATAATAGACTACAATACTTTGTCATCATGTTTTATCTCTTGTTTTAAATAAATGACTGAGCTAATCGTCTTTGTTAAGCTATTAGCAATGCCTATTTAATGATTGCTTTTATTATCGCAAAAGAGAGCACGTAATTGTGAGTTACTGATAAATTTGTTTTCATTAAAATGTAAGTTTTCCCTAGTTGCGATTGGTTAAACATTTTTTTCGTTTGCTGCCCTTAATGAAATTCAACTTATGAACACGCATGATTTTTAATGGTGATAGGGGGTCTATTTTTATCTAAGAAATCGACAATTGAACTAACTAATTTTGCCGTTTTTATACAACAGTTGTCACTAAACGTTTGAAAGATTCTTCTAAACCTAAACGAATAAAGGTTTCTGTTACTTTGTTCTGTTGTTTACCAGCATGAATGTTTCCTATTACATCTCTCAACCGTTGAGAATAACCAACAGTTGTGATTTAAAAAACAATATCATTCGATACTGTGTTTTGCATAAGTTTTGATGCTTGAATGTGGAAAATGTGGAAAATTGCAACGGCATTACCTTTTAAATGTCAAATTCTCATTTCCTCAATTCTTCACATGAAAGAAATCGAATGTCAGAAAAAGTAGTTGCGCTTGAAGATTTAAGAAGATACAGTGCGTGAACACACATCGTAAATATGCCTTCTATTGCCGGAATTGAATTAAAAACAGAACCGGAATCTTTGACAGATATGGGTTAAGTTTAATAAAAAAAAATCGCGATTTAATATCCGGTCGTAGACGTATTGGTACAGTAGCCGTATACATAGGCGTTATCCCCAATCGAATGTGTATGTTCTATAAATATACTTTCACATTATTATATACGGTTTTGAAAAGCATTATTGTTTTGTATTTGTTAAACGTATTAATTATGTCTTGGTGTTTTGGGACGCCGTATAATGCACATCGTCTTAATGCATTTAAGAGGGAATTGGTGATGCACACTTAATCCTGTAACCAATCCGGTAAATAACCGTTGAGTATGTAAAAAAAAATTCTGAAACATGCATAGTGCGCTGTCGATTTGATAATTCTACTTAGACTCAAAATCATGATCACAAATATAAACACTTGTGAACTACAAATCGGTCATCAGATGGTATTGATATTAAATAAGCGATTCGAGTGTTTCATTAGGTCTATCCATTTGGTTTTAACATATGTAATGTCGTATATATAAATGAACATACATATAAATGAACATACAAAACGGATATCATTACTTGCAATTACGTTCTTAAAATTCACGATGAACATTACACTTCATAAAATTCGTAAATTTGACAAGGCTTCTGTTTTAATGACATTGCACAACTATGCCTATGTTTTTAACTAAGTTCGCAGCATGATGTGCCGTTTATTAATTTCATTCTTAACGTATTTGGGAGTAAGCGCACGGGAAGTTAAGCTTAATTGAATAAATTTATTTCCTAGAGAACGCCCGTTTCATTTCTTTATACTTATGCACGAATTAATATTTCCTGAATATTTACGACTTGTCTGAAACGATGGATAAGTATTTCGTTCTAAGATGTTTAAATGCTAAGTTGATTAAGAGTAAACTGAATGATAAACTTACAGGTGCTTTACTTTATCAAAATAGATAATATTAAACAACGTTTATTAAGAAATGCTCAAAATAGGTTTATTGAAGAGCGTGTGGTATGTCGAGTTTTTTGTTTTTAATTTTGATTAAGAAATATACATATATCCCCATATAACGTGGCTGCAGGAAAGGAGATCCGCTCAACTTTTATATTTTCATAATTTGCGCTGTAATTATGCCCATTAAATTAAGGTCAAATACTAATTTTAAGGGAATTAAAATTAATGACATAGAATACAAATTGTCACAATTTGCCGACGACACTTCAATACTCCTAGATGGCTCTGCAGCTTCTCTGAGTAAAACTCAAGATTTGGTTGTCACAATATACAAACTACTCCAGTTTTTTTTAAAGTTTATTTTGACAAAACAAATGAAGTTTGGATAGGTACAAATTACTTAAGCTCCGAAAGCATTAAAGCAAGATGGAAACTAAATAAGAATCAACAAACATTTAACATGCTTGGCTTAACATTTCACATTGATCTTTAGACAAAATCATAGAACTTAATTATGTTGACAGAATATTTAGAATAAAAGCCTTACTAAAAGCTGGTCTAGAATATTTTTTACACAGATTCAAGTAATTAAAACGTTAGTAATACCAGTGTTAAACCATATCATTGTTTCATTGCCTAATCCACCACCAAATTTGTTAGCAGACATCAATGAACTATTTTTTTATTTTGTTTGGAATGGTAAACCAAATATTTGCAAACATATTTTACAAAAGAATATACAGAATGAGGTTTAAAGATTATTTATCTTTTTGCTTTTGTAATATCTCTGCAATGCTCATGGATTCGAATAATTGTCACTGGAAATGGAAAATGGAAAAATATTGTAAATGCTATGATTGATTAAAAAAATGTATACAACTATACTTCTATTATCATGAAAACCTAATTAACAATATACAAGATGAATTTTGGAAAAATAAATTATAATCATTTGTAACACTTTGTAAAAAAGAACAATTTAATAATCAGCTGTTGCTTCAAAATCCAATATTCTATAACCCAGACATAACAATTAATAGCAAAAGCAAAGTTTATAACTTCCATCCAAACTACTTGTTTTTCTTTGGTATTAGTAACGCAGTGAAAAATACATGACGTTCAGAAGCTCTTATGACACAAGTTTTATGAAGCCGTTTATCCTATGACCTATCTTGGTAAACACAAAAGGTACACAACCTATGTATGACATAATTTCCAACACCCAGCGTGTATTGATAAATGATTGAACATTTTAATAATATTGACTCAAAACAATGGCGATATATTTTTGAGATGCATTTTTGTATTACAAGGGATACCAATTTACAGTGGTTTAAATATAGAATTGTACATAGAATTATAGGTACAAACTCATTTTATTTAAAGTAGGACATGCCACTTCAATCAACTGTACTTTTTGTGAAACTGAATGTGAAACTATTCAACATATACTTCGGGATTGCATGCATGTCAATCAATTAATAACGCAACTGGTTTTTTAAATGTAATAGGTTCAACCTTCTTAATTTATACCCCTTTTTTTACTGGCACAAATGGGCCTTTATACCTCATATTTGTTTTGATAAAAATAGTTATTAATAATTGTATAATGAACACAACTAGACCCACTCTTAAAGAAGAAAAATCGTACCTGTCCTTGTATTGTCATGCACTTAATGTAATTAACTATTTTAACGAATCGTGTACAAGTAAAGAATGGGAATTACTGTTACCTCTTCTCCATAATTTGTCATATTGATCTCATCAAGTATGGTATTGTTAACTGTTTCTATAAACGCAGTGTTATGTTGTTATTTAAAATCGTTTGACTGTTATAATGTATGAAATGTGCTATAACATGCATATATAACATGTACACTATGAACGGTATAGTTTGGTATGCCCACGACCCACACTTACCTACTGACAAGGATAATCAAATATGTTGGACGAAAAAAAGAAGAAAAAAAGAAATGTGCACTGTTGATGCTCTGATTAAAGTGATATTATGGGCAACTAACAGTTTTTAGGTGTCTATCGCAACCGTTGTTTATTTTCGGTGTTTTCGCTTCATATACACTTATGTTTGTTAATGCAGCATCAATATATCAAAATAATATTCCGGAAAGAGAATAAAAATGCATTTAAATATCAATCGTACTATCGTTTTGACAACTGACGAAAGAAATAATTCGATTTACGATGTGAATCTGAATGTGGTTTTAGTGCGGATTCGTTCATACGACACAAAGACACAATTTTGTTTTACGGATCATTTCGGCTTACAGGACTCACCAGTCATGTAAAATATCGAATATAATATATATTTTGTATAAACAACTGGAAGCAAGATGAGTTGCAGATAATTGGTCAGTAACCATATTTTAACTAATTCTTTTGACCTGTTAATTCTTTTCAGCTTCATTCAACAGTGAAAAATGCCCATTATATCACTTTAACATCCAGCAAGTGAGTTTAAGTTTATTCATACACGTGCGTGTGTCTCAGTCAGTATTTTGCAATTTGAGTCTTTCTTTATTTTTTTATTTGCAAGAATACTTAATGTTTTATGAATTATTCATAAAGTATTACGTCGACGTTAAATTAAAATGTATACTTACATATTTAAATATGTATATGAATTTACGCACATGCGTCAATGTTATATTGAAATAATTTCCAGCCGTGTTTGCTGTTATTTATTATCAAATGGATATGTCAAGCGTATAATTGGATATCAACTACATAACATGTAAATCAAACCTAATGCATTTATTTCTGCGACGTAAATAAAGATTCCTGCTTTATATATAAAAAAGTATTTAAATATGCAGTTTTACTTTTGATTTCAAACATAATTGAACACCTGATTTATCTTCAAAATAACAATAACGCTAGTGAAAAGTTTTACTTAATTGCTAAAACGATAGTTAACAATTCCAAAATAGTAAGAATGCAAACAATTTTCTAAAATGGAAGTAGAATCAAACAATCGTTATTGCAGCATCAGTTTGTTTCCTTACATTAATTGATTTTGTTATCGTGTATCTATTTGCATTAGTTTGTAATAACGAGAACATGTCAAAATATTGGCATCTACTCTCAGAGGTTCTTTTGTTCAACTTTCAAAATTCCGATGTGAGCTTGGGATTACAGAGTTTAATTCAATAAAATGCGTATTACCCACCGTTATGAAAAATAAGTATATGTAATTAGAAATATTACAAAGGGAATCACCAAATGCATCAGTTGGAGATCATTCTCATTATCGTTAGATTGTACACTACCAAGGCATGTGACCAATCGTCATACATTTGACAGAGGACAAACCCAAACACAAATTAATAAAACTGGATTCACCGCATCGGAACGGTCACTGAAAAACAAAGCTTTTGGGATCTTAACCGGTAAATTGCCAACCGGACCTCACACATAACCCAAAAATAACAAAACATTTAAGTGTACATTTTAAGCTAAAAGCATTACAATTCAAATAAAACTGCATTAACATACAAGTTTGAATCTGAAGACATATTTACTACTTCATGTTATCCAGAGCAATAAAACTGTGACATTCTGAGTTATTGAAATATTATTTAAACGGCGTAACATTTATCGATTTAAAGTTTCATACCTTTGGTTTTTTTTATAAATTGTAATGATCTTTATATTACTTCTAAATTTTTATTTTACTATGCTTGTTGCCAGTTAAATACCGGGCAAACAAGTTATTGTTTACATGACAGGCATAGCAATTCTGTCATGAATTGTCATGTTATACTAACTGAGAGTGGGTCTTATAAAACCAGTCTGTACTTCTAAGACAGGAATTATTGGTGAGACTTAACATCACACATGCATATTTACCACAAGCAATTTAAGTATGTAAAGAAGAACCAATAACCATTACCTGGTGAGAGTCGTCAGCTTATTTTCGTCTTTGAATGCCATTTGAATGGTTGCCAAATACATGTGCGTTTCTAAAATGTAATACTGTCTTCAGAAATGTACATACATAAACACAAATGTAAAAACATTTGAGCCGTGCTCTGTGAAAAGGGGGTTAATGCATGTGCGTAAAGTGTCATCCCAGATTAGCCAGTGCAGAACCGGACAGGATAATCAGCGGCGACACTTTCCGCTTTCATGGTATTTTGTCGTTTACAGAAAGTATTTTGTCTTAGCGAAAATCTAGTTTAGGCGGAAAGTGTTGTCCCTGTTAAGCCTGTGCGGACTGTACAGGCTAATTTGGGACAACACTTTATGTTACATACATTAAACCTCCTTTCACAGAGCACGGCCCATTTATTTGTTAATTTATCAGGTAGCGTGATTGCGGATGCTTAGGAAACAGTTATAACGTAAGAAGTGTGATGCAATACTGAAATTTATTTTAGTTTCGTTTTACTTAAAACTCGTTACATATATTAGAATGCCATTAATATAAATATATGAATAGAATATGACAGAATGCTCCAGTATCGAGTTATATAAATAAAAATCACGTACGCGTGAACTAACTTACCTTAAATGGAAAATGAATTATTTTAAGTAATTGATTGATTTCTCATGTATCGTCTCCACTTATTTGAGCTATAAAAAGAATAAATACATATAAAACATATAAATACACAGTTTGAAAAGTAAGCAATTGGAAAACATAGTGTTATAAATTTAAACGAAAGTAAACAGTAAGAAAAACAAAATACAAAAAATCTGACTGACATATGTTATTTAAATAAATGTAGAAAGTTTTCTATTTATCAAATCCACAATATTTTAAACATCAACGTTTTTCATTGTGCAGTCTTCATGGAGCAATTCGCTCAATTGTAATCAAATGTAATGTGGGTTTTACATACAACTTCTAACATTTGTTATAATACAATGAAATTATTGTTCACAGCCAGGCTTCTGCACCGGTACAATTCTTACTATTTGATACCATAAATGTATGTGGTTAATGCTGTAGTTGAATCGCATATTTGTGTTTGTTTCAAGTATATTTTTTAATATATATTACAAACATATTTTGCAGATGCTCAAACTGTTTCCTGCTGCAACTGCATGTTCCCGTATTGCAACGATTAGATTCTCACGGAAGCTATACGATCATTTAGGAGAGTCTTATAGATTACTCCTGGAAGTGGAGAGATAATAATTCATTTTAATATGAACCATGTTTGTGATATATTTACTTGTGATTGTTTGACTTGACGATGTTAATTGATTGACGGCTGTAAGTGCGTTGAGAAGTGTTTTGCATATTGATAATTGTAACTCGAAAAAATCAACATCGTCAGGAGACAAATTGATAAACACTCAAAGAAACAAAATGGTAGAATCCTTAATTATTCTATATAAGTAATACCACGAAGATGTCTTGATATTTAAACAATAAGAATCATAAAATTATTTTAAAAACATTTTTAATGAGGAATTAAGGCATGTCAAATTCGTATTCATCTTTCTGTATAGCGTATGTTCGTAAAGATTAATCGCATAAATAAAGAGTAACTAAGTGCGAATCTTAAATGGACCATTATGTTATTGCAATATATTATGTATGCTTAAAAGTAATCGCCTATATTTTCAATTAGGCGTAGCATATACCTTTCCTGGTGCAGTTTTAATAGCTAAAACGTTTAACTCATGTAGGATAAAAATATGTCTTTTTTGTTAAAATTTCTTATAACTGTCTTAAATGGTGAACACTCAAACACTAGTACGAATTTGTTACACATGCACATATAAATTGAACAAATAAACGCTGATATATTATATTAAAAAAGGACAAGTTGATGATAAAACTGTGTCTTTTAAAACAGTTTGCTTTTGTTTCAAATTAAGAACATACCCGAATCCCAATTTTTCCAAAAAGCAAATCACAATTAAATAAGGTAGTTATTGAACAACTGTAACTTAATGCAAACAATATTAGAAATTCAAAATGAACTCATTAAATAAACTAATAAAACAACAACTACAGCAAGCGTTCATTCAATGCAAACAGAACTAACCCTTGCTTCAATCTTTTTAATTTTGTATCTGTTTAATTAAATTATCTTATTCAATGTGTTTTTGAAAAGCATAGCATATAAGTTGAAATATCTGTATCAGTTTAATACAGAAAATATTCATATTAAGTTGATAATGACATTTTGTTAAAACATAAGAGTGAATTAGTCACATTTTAATAGAAAACACGATCAAACTAAATCCAAATATGTTGCAAGAAATCATGGTCAGAAGTTCAATTACAAATTTATAAACCTAACAGTAACTAGTAGCGTGGACGAACCGGCTTTCGAACGTCTTAATATAAGATGCAATCAAATAATAGTTTTTATTACAATAACAACGAAATAAACAATTCCTCCAAAAAATATAATATTTAATACATACCTGAATGGATTTAAGTGTGCATATCCCAAATCATAACATTAACATATACTAGGTAGTTTCCATCACCCTTTCACAAAAAATCCAATATGGCCGCCTTCTAAGAGCACCAGCTTTCGAACCGTGTACACAAATACAGTATAGTTCATAACTTTTGGTTCAAAACAATAAAATTTGAAACAGCTAATAACTTTAAACATTTAACTACTTAAACAGATCATGTTTATACTGATGCTTTTATTCTTCAGTGCTTGATTGGCCATGACAAGGGCAGATGAATATGTCATTGCGCTGAATGACTCGCTCCTTGCAGCAATATATGAGATGTGTCCAATGTTTTCAGCCAGTGAAGTCACACTGTGCCCATGTCGTGATCACAAGGGACACACATTTTTTTCAGTTTTTCAGGTTGAAACTGCTTGCAAACGCAGCACTTATCCTCGTCAGCAATATCAGAGTCAGAGTCATCTGAATATGAATCTGACTGAAGGTTTAAGTGTATGTGTGATGGACCAGGAACAGGTTTTGGAATGGGGCAACAAAAGGATTGTTGTTTTTTTGTGAGCTGACAGACCTTTTGCAGTTTTTCACGTTGGACTTGTTTTTGCGCTTCTTGGGTGCTGGCGGTTCACATAAAGGCTGGGACTGTGCTTTGCTGAACATTTCCTGACGTATGTCTGATCGGGTAATTTCTTGCCCGGAAACAACACTACGTAGTGTTTTATTGATCGCTGTTTTATTATATTCTTTCTTTTTGTCAAAAACAAACTCTGCAGCCTTGAAATAGGAGTCAACGTCAGACTGCTCAGCAGATGAGACAGGTGTAGGGTCTAAACCGACATATGGCTCGGAGGGCTTGAAGTTGTCAACAGGGACTGCTGTTCTGTCGAGAGGATATATACCAGCTTTCTGAAAAAACACCTTTAGATTGCTATTAGACAGTGCTTTGACATATGCATTTGAAGCCAGTGCAGCTACATTGAATTTATTGATTTTGAAAGATGGGTTGTCCCTCACAAATTTTTGACACATGCTATTATAAATCTTTTGTTATGGACCAAAGCATCTAATATCCAAGGTTTGTAGGCAGGAAGCACAAACAAAAGCACATTATTCTGTTGTGCCCGTTCTAGTACAGGAACATTGATATGTGACTTGTGTCCATCAAATATCAATAGGATTGGCTGACATGCATTTTGCCTTTGAATGTAGCGTACAAAATGGCGTTCCAAGTACTCAAGGAATATGGTAGAATTCGACCAACCACTTTTATAAATAGTGCCAACAGAGCCAGGTGTTGAACCTAGGAACAAGTCCTTATTCATGCGCTGCCCCTTGAAAATAAAAATGGTGGAATGTGTGTTCCTAGCGCATTGCCACCACCAATGATTGTGGTGATTCCTGACCTTGCTGAGGTTATGGCTGGGACACATGCCTTGCCACTGACAACATACGGGGGAGAATGTTCAGTTTGTATACCTTTCTCATCAATGTTGTATACACATTCAGGCTTATTTTGTAGTTTATTATTTTTGATGACAGTTTCTAGATTGTCAAAGTATGAGTACACTGCCTGCTCTTTTGTGGTTTTTGCTCTACACTGACTAAGGGCTCTAGGTTTCACTACCTTTATTTCAGGCCAACGTCGTCTGAAACCATGAAACCACTTGTCAGACAATGGTTTGTCATGTGTTCTCTTCTTCAAGAACACTGCATAGTCAGTTGCCTTGGCTACAACCTCAGTTATTGTGAAACCATACCCAAGGTTTGCCATATATTTAACATGGTCGACAATTTTTGATTCCTCTTCAGTGGAGAATAATGGACCCTGTCCTGTCATGACAGTCTGCGGATCTACCCTGCCTTTCACTCTATCTCTTAGTGTGATGTGTGGTACACCGTACTGTCTAGCATCAGTTTTTACTGGTATGCATTCATCATAGCTGATGGTGAGTATCCTTTGTGTTTTGATACTCTTTTTTGTGGAAACACCTGAAACATAATTAAATTGCTGCCAGAAAAGAGGAGAGAAAAAAAAAGAAAATGTTTCTCTAATATCATTTTTTGTAAAGTGGATCAGATATGTTGAACTGCACACTAACTTAACTGTGATGTAACCTATCGCCATGTGATTTACCATGGTCACGTGACACTTGACGCAGACCATAATGTGGGTCATCTGTCAAACAGTTATAAGTTCAAAATCATTTTGTATCTGACTTATATATATATATAATTTAAAATAATATTAAAAATAGTTATTTTTGTTCAAAATTTGTGACAATTTACCTGTTTATATCGCATTTTAACGATCGATAGCTACGGCCGTCTGGTTTGTAAACAAAAGCATCGGTGCACACAAATTGATGACGCGTAAACGCTCTCGCATGCGTGGTAAACGGAAAATACAAATAGGTTCGAAAGCTGGAGGGGTTCGAAAGATGGTAACTGTACGATATATGGTTTAAAAAAGTATTTACGGTGTCGTTTTAGTATTACAGATGTCTTAAACGTCTGTTGAACTTTCTACGACCTTGTTTCACAATACGCTGACACTATTTCTTAAAAAGGAAGTACAAACTGACTTTTAAGTATTCACACATTGAAGTAAGAGATATTCATCATTTCAATGCTACTGAATTTCTTGTTTAACGGTTAAGGTTTTTAAAATCATCTTATTAATTATTAACAACATGGGTTATATAAAGGTAGAAGTCACATTGTTTACTGCTGTATATGAAAAAGTTATAGTATCGAAAGTTTGACACGCTCTTACTGTTTATTTAATTGGTTAGAAATTGATCAGATATTGCCGTTTCTCATAAAACTAGCTCCAATCGATAACAAAATCATTTAATTTATCAATATTGACAATAACATAAGCATTGATAAGCTCAAACGCAGCATCAGTTTCTATCAGTTTCACAAAACCTATATGTGAGTTTGTTTACTGCGATAATTATCTGTTAATTAAGCATAGCACACGTTTTTCTGTACGTGAAACACACATTGGCAAAGACATACTGTTGAATCGAGAAATACAAATAACTGTTCAGGTTTTTGGCTTTATTTCAATCTAATTTTTATTGAGCAACCGATAAATTCGCATTTGTTCGCAGTTATATGAAGGCAGACATGGATACGATGTATTATTTCGAACTGCTAAACATTATTGTAAAGATTAACACAAACTGAGGAATCCATATACAGCACTTTGGTTTGATAACACTAATTGTTATGTCTGATAAACGAAATAAACTTATCCCATGTTGCCGCACTCAATAATTCGTTCATATTAAATATAAAGAAGTGAAACTCCAGCTGCTGGAGCAGTATTGCATTCTCATTATATACAATTAGTTGGTCCTTTATTTAAGGCAAGTGACCAATTGCCTAAACAGTACAAAGCATCACAATACAAAACACCATAAACACATATAAGAATAAAGCTGTGGTCACCGCCTTGGAACGGTCAATGCAAAGCATTGGGGAGTTTAAAACGGTTTTAGAGCGCTCAACCTCTTACTTGGCCCAGCAATATTCATGATACATGTAAGTTTAAATAAAATTTAACCTCAAAGCATTGTAACTCAAATTAAACTAAAAAATGAAAGGGAATTAAACACATTCAATTTAATTACCATTTAATTACTCAATGGTAGAAAAGAGACCAGAGCAACAGAGTTACAACTTTTTGAGGAATGATGAAATGAAACTACGTACGAGTGTCAACTACATCCCTTCTTTGTAGAAAAAGATTTAAGAATATAGCATTATAAAGTTAATATTTCAGATCATCATCGCGCATATACAGGAAGAAGCAGCAATAAAAGGCAATTTATTAAAGTTATAACCACACATGCTCTTTAAAAAAAACATAATGCCTAGAATGTGTATATCATTGCGCAGATGGTAAGCATTAAGTAAACATGTGTGTTTTCTTAAAGTGAACATACGCATATTCATAATCTGTTTTATAATATATAATAAGCAATGGGCAACATAATTACAATGAAACGTTCGATGCCATTTTTGCACGGAATCAGAGTATCAGCTTTTGTAAGCAAGACATGTCAGTAATGCAAGAAATGCTATTGTTTCCCCTGTCTCAAGACCATAAGTCAATTAACTTTGTAAAAAATCAATGTGAATGTATAAAACTTTTAAACTTTTTTTTACAGATCAATTATCTGCGACGAAAATACGTATATTTTTAACTACTGTTTGTATCTGTGTTTGAAGCAAATTATCTAAACACATTAAAACCGTTTGGCTCATCTGGAGAATGGAACATAAAACGATGTAGAATATTGTTTGGTTTTCCTATCAGACGGATTGACATGGCATCAACTAACAGTAAAGAAAACTACAATTGCCTGTCAGCCGTAGTTTGGTCCGGTTGTAGAACATCATCATGCTGCTTTTAATCCCGTGTAGTAGTATTTTTATAATTGTATAGTCGCCCTAACTTTTATGTTTAATGAACAGCATTACACTTTTCTCAACAGTAATGTAGATATATTTATCATCATAAACCGGATGCACAACTTGTAAACATTAACGTTATAATTATGGCACTGTTAACCATACGCATGCGAATAATGTTGGTAGAATGTATGCGCGCATGTAAAACTTTACTTTCACGATGTGTTATGGCAGACTTTTCGAGTCGCAATTTAATTTTACGATTTAAAAAAAACGTGTTTCTTCAAGTATCCAAACCATAGGGCCAAACAGGTGTTGTTAAACGTTTTTCGCTTCAATACTTTGTGTCTAAAGAGATGCTGTACCGAAAGCTTGTATGTCTTATTCGCATGTAAATAAAAAGAAGCAAATAAAAGAAGCAGACTTTCGTTTTCAGCAGTTAAAAAGAAATTAAACCAACAAGTCTATATCCGCACTCAGTTTTTTACATTGGTCCATCAACGTGTTTAAAGAAAGCTTTTTTATTTCATAAGAATATACATTTTATACTTGTTATAAACAAATTTTGAGAAAAGAATCGCGTAACAAATACGAATATGGATTGATCTAAACTTTTAAACGTGAGTACTGCAATAACAATAACACATTTTAATGTTAGCTGTAATTTACAGATTGGTGATAAATGCATCTGCATGTAGGTTTCTTTACATATGTATGACATAATGTAATTAACCTAATCCCAACAAGCAAATACTTTGTATTCGGATATATAAATAATATGCATTTCGCATTTTCAAATTGTCACCTAAGACGCATCTGTCTTGTTCAATACATGATTGACGCGATACCATTAGAAGGTCAAGATGAGTTTCTCGATGACGTCAATTGAATAATGCTTCAAGGAAAGTCTGTATAATTTTACGCAGACCATAAATGATTAAAGCGAAGCATTAAGGTCAACTTGAGTTTACTGATGACGTAAAATGTATAATATACTCGGGAAAATAGCCACAAAAAGCTATTTGTCCCCGAATGCGAACACAAACATATCTCATAGAGGTCAAATAGACTTGAAATTTGATTGACACTGTTTTGGTAAATACTTTCATAAGCCTGTGTGAATCTGAGATAATTAATGTGTTATTTTATTTAATGCCCTGAATAATTTACAATGAACTTGATATTTTAGCTAGATTCCAAAAAACGTCGATACCACATTTTATACTTAAAAACATGCATTTATTGTGGATGTCAGCCATATTTTTACATAACTGCAAATCCTTTTTATTGAACAAAATACACTTAGGACACAGTTCGGGTCAATCTTCATGAAGTTTTATTGGTAAGTCGGCAAACCTACATAACGGTCCTTTTTATTGATCAAAATACAATAAGGGCACAGTTCGCGTAAATCGTCATGAAGTTTTATTGGTAAGTCGGCAAAGCTACTCGCTTACAAGAAAATTAATTAATAACAGTTTAAAACATGTGTGAAAGTGAACCCAAATTACTTAGGGCGTTACATAACATAAGCATATTCATTAAACTTACTTTTTAACTATCAAATAAATCTGCTTAAAAGACCAAAACATCGTTAAAATGATAAAAATATTTGATTAAGTATGTAACCCTCTATAAGTAGTTAATAACTTTGTTTTTCGTAAACCAAAAAGACGAGTAGTCAATCTGGGTGGATGGTATACGTTATTCACATATCTGTGTAAACAATGGAATATACATCATATAACTTTTATAATTTCCTGTAATTATTTGAAAAAAAAGAAAAGAAAAATACGCACTTTTTTAATAGATGTATCTTGCTTACGAAGGGAGCGAGTCAAAAAGGTTATATTTTTGTTTAAAGCGTTCGAGGCTAAACTCATTCTTTTCAATGCTTTATATTAAGGAAATGATTGTTTACTGAAATCGTCGCCATAAAATTAGAAACTATTTATACAACAAAACGCTAGATAAGCCAACCGTTATTATAATTCGTATGCAATAAAAATCTTAAACCAATTATATAGAGATTAAGCTGGACACACTACAACTAATAAACAATCAGCAATATTTAAATATTTTAAATGAATTTACAAATGCATTATTGTGCAAGTATATAGAACTCCATATTGCTCATGATAGTTCCCGCGATTCATTTTTATTATGTAAGGGTTTATGCATTAAATAAAATGCTTTACATTGAAGAAATGATTGTTTGCTGAAATTGTCGCCATAAAATTACAAACTATTTATTCTACAATACGCAAGATTAGCCAACCGTTATTATAATTCGTATGCAATAACAATCGTGATGCCATTATATAAAGATACAGCTGGACACACTCCAACTAATAGACAATACGCAATATTTCAATATTTACAATTATTGCACGAATGCAGTATTGATCAAGTATATGGAAATTCATATTACTCATGATAGTTGTCATGATACATTTGTATTATGTTGTTTTAATGTTCGCTAAATTATATCGAGGTTACTTGACTGCCAGTAAAGATGACTACATTTATTGTTTTAATTTTAAAAACTCGACCCATATCTGGAGTATTGTACCACTGCGCAATGCAATTAAGCAGTTATCAACTGATATTGAGAATAATTCACACCTGTTGCAACAACAACTGAGTTCTCAGCCATTGATCAGTTAGCTGAAAGAACGATTGCAGCTGTTATGTAGAGAATCATTTCCCTATAGTTATTAAATATATATGGTAAGGATTAGAATACAAGTCGGCGAGGCTTGTCGAGCCGTTGTTTATTCGATTGTGGTACATTGCTCAAAGATAGGAAGTATCCTGTTTTCTGTTCAGCTACCTCCACGTCCCATTTATTAAAAGAAATAATTATAGGTTATTAGACGTTTCACTGTACAATACGGAGATATATTTGGGCGAGCACACAGTATGAAGTCATATTGGACGAGCCGTTAGGCGAGTCCAATATGACTTCAAAATGTGTGCGAGTCCAAATATATCACGTATTGCACAGTTTAAACGTCTAATAAGCTTTTTATTATATATCCCTTTCTTAAGCTCTTTGTTTAATGTTAATTTTAATTTTGAGTTTAAAATGCTTTAATTGCATCTATGCTATTGTCAAGACTAGCGCCCGTTTGAATCAATTATTGTACATTTGGATACTTTTTACGGTAACGGCTTTTATCGTTATAAAACAATTGCTTAGTGCACTTGTACTCAACTATCCAATATGGAAAAAATACAGACTTTTTGGATCCAATAACGGAATATATTGGACGGTCACGTGGTACATGTTAAGAATGCTGATTGGATGAATTTATTGGATATATAATAATAAAATATATTCTCACACAGACGCTTTCTTTTTAGCAGGCGGAACATAAATAATCCCGTGACTTTCCTGGTTCTCTTTAGTTCGATTGTAATTAATGTTTATAATAAATACAAAAATTAATTTTAATAATTTTTTTTATTTAACAAATACATAGATAAACAGTGTTCAACGACTATATTAGGATCAATTATTGCTCTGATGCTTTTATAGCTTTCGAAATGAATTAGTAAACATATGCGTGGGCAAAAAGTGATACAAAACACTCAATCTATGATTTCAAGCTAGGTAATGATGATTTGAGAGATTAATTTCCTTAATGTTTATGCTGTCCAATATGAAGTACTATTTATACCAGCTTAATGATGAGATTGTATCGGTGATTGTAATTAAACTAAATGAAATGTACAACTGTGTATTATAAGCGATACCGATGTTGTACCGTGTAAGTTATTGAGTGGCTACGGATGTACACTTGCATATTTTGTGTGCTAAATGTTAATAAATTGCAAAGTAAACAACTATTGCTATTGACTAAGTACATCAGTATTTTAACTTTACATATATATGCAAGTACAAGAAACTAACATACACAATGTAGATTTATATCTAGATAACAATTGTTTCCAATATACCTTGATTCTTAGTAAAATACACGAAATATATATAAGAGGTGGACTAATTAAATTCTTGTGAAAATGTCCATACACTTACAGAGGTAATTACGGTATTGTCTCGAGTTGTTTTCGCTCTTTGCTTAATAATAAGACTTTTTGCTATGTTGCAGGAGCTTTGTGCTTCTTTTATTTGCCTGACATCGCTATATGTTGGCCATTACTGGTAAATAAATGTGTTGTGGTATACTGGTTGAGCCCAGAGTCCACTAACCCCTCAATAAAAGCGAGTTGACATAAATGTTCTCCAGACGCTGTTGCTCGTGTTAGATAATCAGGTTACTTTAATTTTCAGTAAAACCAAACCAACGTGTTTTGTGCAGTCAATGCAGATTTCGGAATTCGATTGCTTTTCAAAACATCACTTATTTTCCCGCGACTTTTAACAATAAAGACATACTTGAAATTCAAAATAAGAGCATTTTGAAGCTAGAGGTTTACATTGAGAAAAATAAATTTGACCCGAGTGAAATCAAAGGACAATCATCGTATTATTTGTTGTAGCTAACATGTATTTCAACATGCATTTCAATATGCAGTGAGAACAAAATGCATTGTTCATCAATAATTAATGTCAACCACGTGTTGGAGACAAAAATATGCACGAATGATTGGTGCTTTTAAGATATGTCGTGTGGTTTTATTGCGTGCATTTTTCGGTTGTTAGCATCATACGCCGAACCATAATGAATTGCTAGTACAAATGATTTAAGTACGAGAGGTGCAATTGATTTCTATAGGGCTACATTGTACGATAAATACTTGTTTTATTGATCATTTGTTCATAGTTATGTACGAACATTAAATTTAAGGCATTTAGATTTCATCATTATTTAACATTTCTCTCAATACATTCTGCTATAAAGGTTCTATACTGTATTTGCAGGACATTTCAAACCCCATTTCAATATCTAAACAATATTGTAATTTGCAGTACATTGTCGTAAGGTTTCTTTACAACTGACCACAAAAAAATATGTAATAATGATTTTGTTTATGTATAATTCTGCATTTACATGGTGCAAAACGCATTCTCAGTTAATTCAAGCAGTGATTTGTTTACCATAGTAAAAAAAAGAGATTACTTTTAGGCCTGACGATTACAATCAAAATAAAAAAGCATGCATTACTACAAGTTTAACCTACTTGTTCATTTATATCAAGATGGAAGTTTCAGTGTACGTACCGATAACAATAAATTAGCTTCATGACCTTTATAGAAGTCACTTCATTAACGACTTTAAAACAAATAATGGCTAAATTAGAGCGTGTTTTTTTATCTTTTACTTTTGCGTGCTCACAGCTTTTGTCTTGACTAATTAAGTTTTATTGTTTTATCAAACACGGCACACGCTTCTAATTTCAATCTAATTTTGTAACTTGACTAGGTCAATAGCCTCCCAAGAAGTTCAGTAATTGGATATCGATACACTCTGTACATCAACTCGTCGATTGTGTTACCTAGTTAAAAAGAACCCCGTACAAAGTTTGTTTATAGAAAACTCTCCGTTAAGATCTGTATATCTATATACATATCTTAACACATCGAATATTTGTTAAATAGTATACTTCAAATTAGGAATCGTAAATGTACTTGATGTTGATGTCGTTTATATAAAATAATACACTTTGGATAAACAATACTTCGTTTAATTAATTCCACATGATTCCCAAATCGCAAACCTAAGGGACACGTTGATCAACGAACGACTTAATACAAATTACCTCCCTAAGATAATGTTTTATATATAATTTTACTTATATAGTTACCGATGTACACGTATTCTTTTATATTTATATGACGGCAAAAATGTATATTAAATAAATCTTTAATACGTTGATTATACAAAAAAAATGAATGTTAATGTCTGAAAAAGGACATACATTGTATTTATTGCGCCAAACACATTTTTATTATTCAACCGTTGAGCATGTGTTCATGTTGGGTGAAAAGCTCGACCACATGTATTGTATTGGTATGTTCACAAACTATGCTGCCATGTTATTCTGTATTTGTATTGCCACCCAGATGGTATGTATTAAGTCAACATATTTACTTCTTATAGTGTATATACCTTTTTCTGTAGCTCATGATGTCACTTTTAAGGCCTTACTGTCAGAAAATCTTTTACAACAATACTAGTTGTCTTTGTTAATATCTAAGTATAATATCAACGTTGGAATATCCACCCGCAGTAACCGTAAAAAGGGGTGACCATGGTCATAAATCTGGGTGACTTACAAAGACTGAAGTTTATTTTGCCATGTTTCCGGTTTAAGACTTTATATCCGTCACGTCATTTTGCTACTTAATCATTCTGACATATACTCCAAAACATATCATTTTGAAGCAAAAGGTATTTTAAGTTGTTATATACGAATTCAGTTTGCACAAGTTGAGGGTCAGACCGAACAGCTAGATCAGAAACCGCGCAAATTCTTAAAAACTTGGACACAAGATGCTGAACAGTTGTCAACGAAAAACAGCTGATAGCTGGCAGTATTGCATTTCAGCATGTATTTTATCCTGTTACGGAATGAAAAAAGCTGTATAATTTTATGCATTATCAAACCAATACAATTGTTAATTTATCTGCATCATGTCGATATTATCGGATCATGTAATGCAAGAAATAAAATGTTTTTGCACAAGAAAATATATCAATGTATGACTATTTTTTTCACAAAACCATGTGCATGAAAATAAATAGAAAATGTATATTTGTATAAACAAATAACACGTTATAAACACGTAGATTTCCATACGGATGGTCATTACTACAGTTGCGAGTGTCTGCAATGAAGTCTATAATTACGATGTAAAAATGTGGCCAAGATCGAGTATGAATCATAAAACGCTGTAAGATTATGTTCGTGTTTACCTATTAGACATGTTTTATTGCGTAATATAAAAACATAAAATTGCCTGTCCGATGCGGTTTTATACTGTTTTAAGAGGATATTGCGAAACAAAAGTTCCAGTAATGCAATTAAAATGCTGTTACCTTCGTCTTAGCTGTTCTGTTAAATTGTTTATGTATATGTTCGCAACAAGTTATGTATTTATCGTTATAACTTAAAACATAGCATGCAATACTCAATTATATTATATGGGTTATCTTTTATAAGAAACCATACGTCTGTAACTTATTACAGTAACAGTGTTTTTGGTGAATAAATAGCTTTTAATTCATAATAATGATAGCTTTCAAGATCAAATTACGCAAAAATGGGTCACACGTTGACAACAGCAAATTGATAACGTGCAGTAATGAGTTATGATAGTACCTTAATCGGATCTGAGTGGATGCTGATTCGGAATAACACGAAGTGTATGCAATTGCATTGATCAATGTTGGCGTCACTACAATTGTCTATCCTAGCACAAATACGTACGACTCAATTTTTAACTTATAATACGTTTGCGGAACATCCATCAATATGATCTTTAAGCGTGTTTACTTACAATAATGATTGCTAACCCTAAAAAGGGCTCCAATTGCACGATTGACGATAATGCATGTAAGTGAAGTCCGAATTGCGTGATTGGAGATAATGCTATCAACGGGTAAAGCGATTTGCATAATTAATGTTTGGACCTCCTAAGATATTCCACAATAAGGTCAATATCAAGGTCAGAATGAAAGTCGGATGATGCTGGTGCTTTAATATGATTTAATGACATAATCCATGCAAGGATAACGCTTTAAGTAAGAATAAATATGTAACCTCAAGTGTGTCATTTGACAAACCAAAACTTCGAACCCTCTGACTCGAGGTACACAAGAACGTCAATGACAATATCAACCTGAGGTAAAAGTGACACTTATTTGTTGTAAACACAGTTGTATGCAAGTATTAAAGCTTTGTAGGAAGCAGTATTGATGTAATACGAAACGTGCCATTTTGGGTTAATAACGGTCGGACGCACGGGCAGACGAGCAAACAGACGGACGACGTGCCGATCACTTTATTTCTCCTGAATCAGTAGATTATGTTGATCAGAAAACAGATTTACCCTCACAACTTAACTCATTGAGTTTATAGATATTGCAAATGAGAATAACACTTATTATACAGGTTAAAACAATGAAATACATGTAGCAGCCTCTTACATTATATTCGCAATTGTATTTACGTTGACTACCTTACAATATGAACAATTATATCTTGTCGTTTAATTGCATGCGAGTATTTTTACCGAATTTCCAAAATATGCCGATTTCAAATTTTGACACTTCATTCAAAGCGCAGTGTTGTTTAGTTCCCAACTAAAGTATTTTAATATACTTATCAGAGGCATAATTATATTAAACTGATTGATTTTTTGTTAAGTCGCATTGTTTGTATCTGCATGTTGTTATTGCATTTCGTTCTAATCGAGTAGTCGGTTGAGATATAATCGTAACACAGTTAGTATCTGATGGTGTATGGGATATAAACCCTCAGTAATTTAAATTTAAGCAGTAATTGAAATTACTGAGGGTATATATCTCAAACACCATCAGTTACTAACAGTGTTACGTATAATACTCTTATGAATTGCGTTTAAGTCATTTTTAAAACACTAATTATTAATTTATAATATTCCACTTTTTGACACCGGAAACTTAATCCTGACATTATATGGAATTTCACATTTCTTATAAGAAGGTCGTGACTAAAATGTTTATATTATGTATATATATATATATATATATATATATATATATATATATATATATATATATATATATATATATATATATATTATATATATATAAATGTCTATATTTAAACATCAGGTTTTGCCGTATAACAGATCATTCTTTATTTTAACGTCATATGATAAATGTTCTCAATTTAACCCCCGCCCATAACCCAATATTGTGTTATCATACTCTGCTGTGGTTTGCCTTCGTTTCAGCCCAAAGCCAAGTACAACAGTTGCAACAACATTGAAGCATTCAACCATTTATCAGTTATCTTAGATAAAAAGATACAGGTGTGCTCTGACATTATATGATTAACCTCTTCGCCAAACTGAATGCACCATGCAGAGGACTGACATTTCTTCAATTGCGATTCTGTTGTCATTTATACAAAAACTTATGTACCTTTGATTGTCCGTGGTTTACGTACCAAGTCATTTATAGAAGTTTCCCTGATTGGTGTTAAGCCAATAGTTTAACGGCAGTGCGAGGAACAAGGAAAGGTCTTCACAAAGAAAGTCACATTACACTGTAAGTATAAACAAAAGCTATGAATAAGACGCGTGCATTTGATATTTCTAACACGAATGACGCTTTTATTAATTAGCATACCTTCGGAAACATGTTCGCTTTGTGACCTTCCTGATTATTGTTAGTCTAATGGAAGTTGGTGTTAAGTATCTGTCTTTCTGAGAAAAGTGTATGCAAATATAACGGATTGATATAAGGTTATTACTCTTTAAGTAACGCTCCTTTTACAACTATACATTTTATGGTTTGCTTAATATATGTATGAAAATGGAAATAAATATAAATTGTTCAGAGTAACACATTACAAGCGGTTAAAATATTGTTATATCAAAATAACGATAAATATTTTAGATCAAATGTCACATGTAATATTACAATGATATTTCCTTCCACACTACAATTGGTGTGTGGTTCTTTTTGTGTGTTTTTGTTAATTCGTCGTATTACTGATAAAGAATATATACAATTAAAATGTATATAAGTTTAGATGTTAACATAATGTGAATTTTAGATTTATAACCGTTATTATTAGGGTAATTAAGGATGGAATTGAGACACGAATATTGTTATATACATTTTTTAAATATACGTATGATTTGTTATTCATTTTATCTTTTTACGGATACTTTATCAACTCAAAGAGAGTAAGTTGACATTCATTTTAATATAGTCCACGTTTTTTTTTCCAACGGTGAAATGTCATATATTGAAAAAGTCAAAACTGAAATTCTCTCTAACCAACACGTTAAATTTGAAACTGGTTTTGATACATTATAAGATACTGACAATCGATATATAATGAGAATTGTAAACAAGAATTGGAACTGCTGTTGACGGATGATGATTACTGTCTGATAATAATCTCTGCTTTACATTAATTCGTTCGCACTGGCAGGGTTTTAAATTGCTTATGTTTCTTTTAAATTTTAGAGAATCTTTCCTCAAAAAAGACGTAAACGTTCTTCTTAAACTTCGTGAATATATGAACACATTTATACAGATATAAACACGGTGAATTTTGCAACAATCGGAGATCATAAGCGTAGTCAATTATTTCTTGCGAGTGACAATTCGACAAACAGTTGAAGATAATACATAATAGCTAAGTTGATTTATTAATGATATATTTAGTCAATCGAAAATGTAATTGACTTCTTAAGTAAGTTGTTTGTTACATGAATTTCGCGACACGTTTTTTTAAGTTTTATTTTATTGCAGACATTACTTTCTGAAAATTTGATAACATGAGCAATCGAACAAAAGAACATTACAATTGTGTTCTTTTGAGGGTTGTATAGAATTGACTAACCAACGACACATGATATTCACGTTCTATTCTGTTCATGTCACATAATATACGATTTATACATTTACGACTCGGTCTTTTGATGTTATGTAAATTTCGATTTCAATTCTTAGCCGATATACTGGCAATTGGAATTTACTCTTGGCAATTGCATATTTTGTTTTATTTAGATAGCCGGGATACTTATTGATAGTATTGTTCCGTATTTGATTGTAATTATCTTCTATCCGTTAGCATTAAGTAAGCTGGGCTTCAATTAACTTTTATTTCATCCATAATTCCGATCTACATCCCTGTGCTTACGAGAATGGTTTTCACAGTCCAAGCCCAGTTTTGATTGTTATATATTTGACCGTTGTCCGCAAATGTTATATTCGACCATCATAACGCTGCTTTTATTTAAAGAAAATTGTTAAAACTAGTATGTATTTATGTTAATCATGAGTGTTTGTTTAAATCGCAATCGCCCGATCTCTTCATACAACCAACAGAGATTTATTGACAACACTTCGAGATTTTTTTCTTAAAAACGCTGTATGTTTTTCCGCTTTATTGTTGGTTTCCATACCTCAAATTATTAGTTTCATACAGATGCTACGTGGGTATCAAGTAGTTCGAGTTTGCATTTGTATATGCTAAATTCATACTTATTGAAGAATAGTCGATGCATTGATTTGCAAGACTGGTCTTTCTGTTTTGAAATTGTCTTCTTTATTTTAAGTAGACTACTTGAAGGTATTGTTTTATTCTAGTTTGTCGTTGTATAGAAATAAATCAACATTAGTTTAGCGAGCTCCTTTTTAAAAGAAAAACTTTTGTTTTAAGTGTATTAATTATTCTATAACCCCATGTTACAGTTAGTCTCTCTATATATAGTCTATGTCGTCAAGCACGGTTCGTAGCCCTGTTTGGAAGGGCGCGAAAATCATTTCGTCGTCGGCATGTAAGAATCAACTTTTATATATGTGTGTATGTGTCCCAATTATTTAAAAATAAACTAACATCAAAGATGAACTTGAGTGCCCTAGCTTAACAGCTTGTTGTATAACTCTAGAAAGTGTTTGCATATATATATATATATATATATATATATATATATATATATATATATATATATATATATATATATATATATGCATCTCGTACGTAACCACTGATTTGCTACTTATGTAATGATGTACATTTTAGCTTAGTGGAAGACGTTTTCCACGTTGGTTTTTATTCGGTTGTGGAGAATATTCTTTTCGTACGATGCGTCTGTATTTAAAATTCTGTTCGTAGCAATGGTCTGTAGCAAGTATTATGTTTGTAAAAAAAGTTTGTGGTGAATATTCCGTTTTTACTATGCGGCTCTATTAAAAAAAGTTCGTTAGTACTAAGGATGTTTAGTTGAAACGTATTTACTTAAACACGAATGCATTTACATATATATGAAACATACACCATTTGCATATTGGATTAAAACGGAATTTTATGTTCTTACCAATCACCTTAAAAAAATAGCATGTTCGTACCAAGTATCTGTAGTGAATATTATGTTCGTAAGAAGCGCATGTAAATATACTTTTCGTGCAAAGCGCATAACGTTTTCGTAACAACCCTCTTTATTGAGTATTACGTTCGTACCGGGCGTCTAAAGAGAGTATTGTGTAAGAGAGTACAAGCGTCTATATTAAAGATTTTGATGGATAGTAAGTTGGTTCCTTTTTTCCTAGTTCCTTTTTCCTTATCCGAAAAAGGAATAAGGAACTGTTCCTTATTCCCTATTCACGCGTTACATATTTGTTATAGGGTTTTAAAGAACAATGATTCAATTATTTCTGATGTAAATCAAAACAAAATAACTCGAATACATTTACTTTATGTTTTACGTTACATATTCATGTTTCTTCTTCGCGCTTGCATAGGATTTCTTGTTTCAAGCGAACCGATATTTTCTAATTCGAATACTAACTTCACATCAACAAAACCTAAAGCATATACTGTTATTTTACATTTATGTTATATAATAGTGAAACATTGTACATTTAAACATGTTTGTTTTTATTTATAATTCAGTTCCTTATTGGCGGTTGAATCAGGAAAAATGAACCAGTTCCTTATTCCTTTTTCAAGCCGAATAAGGAACTGGCATTTTCTTACTTAAACATCAATGAAATTGATACAAATTTAACCACATATTAATGAACATATTATTTATATATTGTTTGTACATGTAAAATACTAATTGCAATATATTTCTACTAAGTTTTAAGTGATGATAATCCATTTCCTTATTCGATTTGAATAAGGAATAAGGAACCAGTTCCTTATTCCTTTTTCGCACTGAATACGGAACTGTGTTATTTCTAAATAATATTAGGTAGAAACATATTGCAGTAAAAATATTTTTAACTTCGAACCTACATAGACCATGATTTTCATAGACATTTAATAGTATATGGTTAATTTCAATTTATGTTTGAGTAAGGCAATACCATTTCCTTATTATCGTCTTCAGAATACTTGTTTTTAGCGTGTATCGTCACATAGAATATAAAAAGAAATCTGACAGAATATGTCCATATAACATATATAAGCTTAAATCACCCACACACCATCTAAAATATAACATATCCGAAAGTTATCGTCCGAAATACAGAATAAGGAACTAACTTTACGCCCAATTCCTTATTCAGAGGCCATAATTTTGGATACTTTCATTTGGATCATTTTAGAATAGCACAGCTTTATATTCGTTATTATTGGCGTTTTTTGTGTATGATTTGTTACTTATATCTCTGGTACAGTTCTTGAAGTCTTATCTGACCCTGAACTTTGGTCAAGACTATATAATAGCTGAAAACTAAAGATGTTTTAGATTTCTTGTTCCGTTTGTATACGTAAAACTGTTACGAATGGGGTATGATTAAGAATGCAAAATGATTTCAAAACGTCTCTATAAAAGAAAGACTGCACAGGAAGCAGCGGTCCAAGTGCCACTATAAGAGTGAAAAGTTTCATCGAAATGCCTCAATATTTTCTTTTATTTTATAATTGAAACGAAAAAGCGCGCATCCTAGCTGTAAAGGTGTGTTTTCTTCTGATATATGTTTAGTGCGAATACGCGTTTTCTCGCTCATGCAGACCGACAGTACATTCGGCGACTTTCAACCCCGGTACAAGACGAGTGCTAATGTTCCGGACAGAGTTGTCATCATTGCGACATCACTGATGTCACAATAAAGCGAGACTAAACAGGAAGCAGCGGCCACGGTGCCTCTATTAGACTGGAAAGTTTCATAAAATATTCCTCTGTATTTCGTTGTCAATGTTGTTGATTTTTTTCAATTAAAAACTAAAACTTACATCTATTAGCTGTAATTGGGTGGTTTTATTTCAATAGATTTTCTATCTTCGAAAGCGCGTTTCCTCGCTCTAGGATGACTACGTTACATCCGGCCACCTTCAAAATTTGCGCACGATTAAAAGTCGTGTGAACCGACAAAATGGCACTGTTCTCGGTGGTTATATGTGATATCTTAAGATATTGCAACTGGTTACGCTTTCCTAATTCAGCCGCGAAAACGGCATTAGGTTATGATCACACAAGAATACTAAAAAGAAATGTATTGTAATAAATACATATTTTTTTTGTTCCCAACCTACATATACAGTGATATTCCTTGATTTATGCGTCTCTTAATTCATTTTATTTTATTTGTTAAGTAAGAAAATACCAGTTCCTTATTCGATTAACATCTGGTCTGGGAATATATTTCATTCGTGTTTGCATTGCAACATTCATGGATTACATGCCTGCAAATTAGTTTTGTTTTCCGTGTAATATTGTGTAATACAGGTTATTGGCAACAAGTGTAAGATTAAGGTGCAGTGACAATGAAGTAACGTTTGTTCTTATGATTATTTCTATTGTGTAAGAATATAAACGGACGACTTATATCCAAGTGATCGGGGGGTAAATGCCAAAGTCGCTTGAAGATGAGTCTATTATAATTATCAGACTAAAAAGCCTTGGGCCTTTTGTCATAATGACCGTTACACGAGAATTTAACATCAATTCAATGAGCAGACACGTTCAATATTTGGTGGGGCTGAATGATAACTTATTCTTTCTGTTTACATGTATAAGAACCCATTGTCAAAATGCAGAACGATCAGTGCGCTTTAAAAGTGTTGCAGTTTTTATGCACACTTCTTCAATTTGAAAAAAATAAAACAACGTTATGGCTAAACTGGGTAATTTACTGCTGAAAATACGAATCATGCATGTTGCATTTTTATTTTTTATTTCAAAAAGTAAACGGTAAATCTATATTTTTCTTGGTATTTTTGCTGTATAAAGTGTATCTATAAAAACTAAGCTCAAAATATTACTTAAATGATACTAGTTTGAATTTTATGACACTTTGTTTTTAACCAACCCAATTTCTACTTGGCTGAAACCACTTACATTTCATAGCGCTCTTCCATGGATAATAATTTATTAAAAAATGTCTGTAAAAGAATACTCATTTCATCTTGTTTAAACTTTAAACACCTGTACTGCATCTGTACACACCAACTGCATGCCCATATTTGGAAATCTGGATGAATTATGGAACTTTCATATACCCCAGGGGTACAAATAAACTGGACAAAAGCCGAGCGTGGGGGCGGTTTTGAAAAAAAGCAGTATTTTTTTTAAGCATTGAAAGTCTACCTAAAAATGTGCATGTAGTTCAGAGAAATGATGCTGATTAAGAAAATAGTAAAAAATATATTTGGAAAGGTGTCACATGTGCGCTACCTTAAAACGAGTATTTTTTAAAATATTATTAAATGTTTTACAAACACATTCGTCTCGTTTCAATTGACAAGTATTAGAGTGTTTATTTACATTTCGAACAAGTTGTCGTGGAGACGCTTTTAGCGGGCTTGGAAAAATCAGTAGCAATAAAATATGGAATAATGAAGTATACACGGGGCACTATCTATATCGGGACTGCAGTACAGCAAAACTTCGATAGAAATTCACGAGTTCTGTAATCGTGAGTTTGAATCCCTCTGGAAGAAAAAACTGTGACGAAAAAATGTATTGATTTGCCTTGTAATTATATTATAATCTTATCATTACTATACTATATGTAGTAAATAAATATCAATCTGAAATAATGGAATAAGCACTGAAACAATAGTCAACACATTTTATTATTTAGATAATATACCTTCGATATGTTTATTTATTATTTCTCCATTCAACATGAATATCACATAAGACATTTGATCGATTGTTAACATTAATGCAAAGTGTACGCTCTTTACATAAGATAATGATACCTGGGGTAGATTGACAAAAAGCTTGTTATTTTTTAGTTTGAACGTCCTTAAAAAGAGACACACACAGATAATAATTTTATTTTCGCCTGCATATGAAGTTAACGAGTCCATTAGTATATATTTACTCTTTGAGAAGTTTTCCATAACAAAAATATTGCAATTTTTTAAATAATAATATGCCATAAAAAACAACGTTTACAATAACCATTTTAAACAATGTGATGCAGTTTTACATCGAGTCGCTCCATTGTATGCACACTAACTATTATTTCCATTATTAACTACACCTACAATAAAAACATAATCGCGAAATTTGGAAGAATTGTTCGTATTGCTTAAGAACAAGTAAGTGAAATGATAATTATTTCTGTATTGTTTCAGAGTATAGGCGGTAGATATGTTAGATCACTGTGCGGACCCTTTTAGGATGAAAACAACAACAGTGCATTCATAAATGTTTAATGAGCAGGGAGAAAATATTACATAAATGATACGAGATTGTTTGGAAGTCCAGCATACCGAATGTAACATCACATGAAACTTGGTGTTTGAATGGAATTGTTTTAAAATGATTTCAAGTTGTGTTTGATACGTCATAAATTGATTCATTTATCATCCGACCTAAACACTTAAGTTAAATAAAAATAAAATACCTTTTGGAAAGAAACATGAACAACACAAAGTAAGTTTCTCAGGGAACCGAGCTCCTTTGGATTAAAACGTAAAAGGTCATCTGAACTTTGATTTTGTGTAAGTCATTAATATCTTAGCAATACCCGTTATGTCACAAAAATTGAAGAAATCAACAGAAGCATTCCGAATATATTCAGTCGTTTTGCATTTATAATAATCCATCGTTACTTTCAAATGATGAATACTCGTACACAAAAACATCTGTTTAAGTTTGGATCCTTAGTGTCATTTTTCTCCCTAATGAAAAAATTCATTTTATTGTTTTCAACCTTTCATACATAAATAGAATAATTTCATTTCGTAAATATGTGATTAAATCTCTTTAACATGTTTTGAGCATTCTCGAATAAATGGTTTGACTACCAATAGTTCACCTTTCTATATATTCGTTAAATTGCAGAGATTGGAAAACGCGAGATCGTCAAGTATATATCCACAAAAAACGATATGATCACTTCTCGTTGGACATTAATTTGATGCCAGATTATTTTAGAATATTTCTGTTCATTGCGTTTGTTTATCTTCAAAGCGATGCATTTCTCAGTATGAATTAGTTCCCGAATGATGCCTCGCACTGTCCACATAAATGTAAAACATGCAATAACGTTGCAAAATTAATGGTGATTTCTTGACAAAATTGTTCATTGAAAACAAGAAATTACAATTTACATATAAACTAATTTATTAACATGCCAGTTGTATATTAATTTTAAATGTTGTTGAAGCGGGTATGCACGATTTTTATATGTGTTAAATTGTAATATATTGATAAAAATATATTACAATAACATAAAATAAGCAAGAACAAATATACATTGAAGACGAATTTCATGAAATGCAGCAAAGACAAATTAGCACCCCGAGGCGATTGTGACGAAGATATTTCGTACATATTTTCTTACAATAACCGAAACATTCGTCTTTTTATTAGGATCGGAGTTTGTGTTCGTACGTCGTATGAATGTATATCGTTGCAGGAAATTAAAATGATCCGTAAACTAAATTTAGATTCACATCGCATATACATGATATACATGCTGGCGCATTTGACTGTACATACATTTTCGATTTCAGAATTAAATATGTGGCGTACTTCGCATTTTTCGACACAGGTTCTTTTTAACTTGTATTTTATTTTATATTTAAATATATCTTTTTTTATTTTTAACAATTTTTTATAAATAAAAAAATATTTGACAAAACCGTGCTTACCCGCTTTAGCCAACTTCTATTGAACATGTCATAAAAGTATTCTGAACATCTTTTCGACGTTATGATGGTATGACGAATTTTACGAACAACGGAAATAAAACATGTCTTCAAGAGGAAATGGCTGTAGACAATTTAACACCAACGTCCGGTATTAATTTCAAATTATCTTGGTGACAATCAAGATGTGTTTTTCTGTCAACGCCACACTCGATTTAGATTTGCTGGTATGTTATTCCGGGTTTTCGCTTTAATTGCACACTTTTTGGGAAGTTAAAAGTATTATTGCCGTACAAATATTGTTATAGTTAAATCGTCTGATTTCGAAATGATTTTTTAGTATTAATCAAATACTGGTTGTCTAATGGTTGTACTAAAATGTCATCATTTTTGTAATGAATTGTCGTTGAACATTATATGTGTTAATATGTGTACACTTTTTTACAGAACAGAACAGAACAGAATAGTTTATTTTTGACTTAAGCATGTGAAGCTCATCGTCATTAACATACATATAAATAAATAACAGCATGCGTGGAAGTACACACAAAAACACACATCATTTTAAAGAATAAATAATCTAAATTAACACGAAATAAACATATTTCGTGAACATATTTCGTGAGAATGGTACATGTATGGGTTTAATACACAGTGGTCACACAATGTTATGCATATAGGTTTACAAATATAGGTATAATTACATATTTATGACCTTATTTTTTGTAAAAAATGTATTTCTATTTAACACTACATATATATGACATTTTCTCTTATTTTAAAGCATGTTAAACAATACATCGCTTGCTTTCTTAATACAGTTTTGTTTGAGCTAGTAAGTAGTTTAATAAATTTGAACATATTTGGTCGGATTCTATAATATTTCGGAATTAATGCATTCCTAAAATCATTATAATAAGGACATTTAAGAACAAAGTGAAATTCATCCTCGATGTTATTTAGGTTGCATAATATACATTTGCGTTGATCTCTGTCAATATTCTGGTGTCTGCCCGTTTCTATGAATAATTTGTGAGAGGACAAACGTAATTTTGCAATAATGTTCCTATGTTTTTTGTTGTCAACAATATCAAGATACGATGATCTTTCAAAAACCGGTTTGAGTTCCTTATATAGGATCATTGAGCTACACGACGTCGCACTGACATCCCAGTTGGCAATACACTGGTCTCGTAATCTGTTTTTGAATAACGGGATAAAGTGATCATTGTTAACAAATTCGGGGAATAGCCATACATCGGTGAAACCGGTTTGGTTAAGAATGTCCCGTATTTTTGATGAGCAATTGTTAGCATTATTTTTACGTTCAATTTCTAATCTTTGTAAAAAAAACAACTTGTTTAAGAATACAATCGCTGTTTCACAGTATGTAATTTCAAAAAATATTTAACCATCCTGACATATCTGTCGATATGCAATGGAAATCGACCAGCTTCGGCATATAGAGATAGTGAATTTGTTGAATCGATGTGAAATTGCAGCGTTAACTTTGGACGATACATCTTATTAAGAGTGGGTGTGGATGGTGGATATTTCCAATTAACAGCCATTAAAAAGCGCAACAATCTGCACATTACATACACGAGCTTATAATGGGCACATTCTCAACTAAACGAGCAACTCGAAAAACTTCACTAAATATTCAACGTTTATAACGGTCACATGCCCTTGAATTTATTTTTTTTAATTTCGAATCTTTTTGACAATTACACTGTTTTTAATTAAGCGTGACATAAACAATTAACCATCTGAAGAATTATATATAACCCTGAAAGTGCCGATATTATTTTTACATCAGACTGATATCGGATAAATTCAGAAGGTCGAGATCGGATGTAAAACTTGGCTCAATGTCGACCCGACATTGGCACAATGCCTTAATTTCACCTATATTATCTTGATTCCAAATCGAATTGTAATGCTTCAACTCAACCGTTCCCCTAACATATGCTAATTAAAGATGGAGTTACAACTTTATTTAAGATATTATTACTATTCGTTTGTTTTATCGATCTGCACAGGCCTCTTAGGTATCACATCTAGCTTCATGCCTCGAGTACGGCGACGTGGTTAATCTGTCTGTCGATTCAATATCAATGCCAATAACCAATCATTAATAATTTGGATGGCGATCCGTTTTTCAGGCCGATACGATACTAGTTGCATATCTCATTGCATATCGGGTCGATGTTGTATCAATATTGTATTTCTGTATCTTCAAATTTGTATATTGTAAAAAATATATCATCACTAATCAAGAATGATCCCATTCCAACACATTAACAAACACCTCGAGTAATGTCCTATTCCAGCCAAATTTTAAGCAATACTTAAACATCAGTAAGACTATTCAGTAAAGGCAATATCATTTAGAAAATACCAAACAAAATTATTAAGATTGATGTGAAGTTAAAAATTGAAAACCGGATTGCATCTTTCTTTTAATTATCGTATCATTTATTCGATTTGATGCTGGAATAATACGTTGAGAGGAAAATACTTACAAGAACACTGTCGATTCGTCATTTATTTCATAACGAATATTACATTGTACAATAATTATATGCCTCAATGTCGTTGATATACCGTTTAGTTCTTAAGTGTGGGTAACAGGAAACTTCTGATATGTACTTGTATTTTAAGAAGCAAGTCTTTTCGCTTTGGTGTACCTATAATGCGCAATTGGTTATTGTATATTTGACTACAGAAATGTTTTCAAAACTAATTAAGCTTTTGTGAGCCACAATTCCAAGGTCAGTGCAAAATTGTTGCAAAGTTGTTACTGATTTTTGTTTGGTGGGGGAGGACAGGGGGTGCAGATGGATACAGATGCAGGTAAAACGTTGTATGAGCTCCGAATCTCACATTTGACCACGAGTAAGTCACAGAATAACAAAAATTGTTAATTTCTCTCTATATGTAATGTGAGTATATATTGTTACAATAATACCGAATTAGTTTGCAATTGCGTCTGTTAGTTGCATGTTTTTTTAGATAATCATGGCACGGTTATTTTGAATGCATTAAGCATAGGTCTTTCAATTACAGAATCACTTTAAAACAACTTTCATTTCGTCGTTACCATTTTGACATTCAAACAAATATTAATAATATTAAGTATGCGCTCCTGTAATACTATGTTTCATAAATCTATAATTTCGAATTAGAAATAATTGACATGAATGTGAACAAAGTGTGGCATTATTAAGGACCAATCATATTTCTTAAGCTAATAAAATAGACACGTTGCAGAGCACGTATGTACTGCCAGAAATTAATTTATTAGAAATATGGTGTGTATTAGGGTCAACAAAAGTGAGTACAAAAATAGAAATGTCATTAGTCTTAATGGGTTGGGAAAGTGTTTTCAAACAAAACCTTCTGGTTTGAGGTCAACATACTCCAGTCTCAGTTGGTCATTGCTGTCAGTAGATAAATAACCCAGTTCCGAAAAAAACAATTGTTTAGGTATGTCATGGTGCGAATAAGATCAGTAGATTTATAAAAATATATACACAGTTTTACAAAGCGTTGTTTATTAAATAAATTCTTTACTTCTTCATTTTTGGTATAGATTTACAATTCATATTATAATTCATGACATTCCAAGCCTTGTTATATTATCATGAAATATACGATCTAAAAGCATAATAATACGTGGATGTTTATTATAGAAGTCGTTTTAAAACACTAAGTTAAACCAAGTTTCATTGGACTTTCACTCAGTTTAGTAGCGTGTTCCATAGCTTTCCCCTTAAAAGATTTTTAACAATTAAGTAAAAATTCCTAATGCGGAACAATGATGAAAATATACATTCCGATACTCTTCATGGCTTTTGTTCTTGATTTGGGAAAGGGCCTGGCCTTCCAATTTAGGGGGGGGGGAAATATCGACAAAACTGAAAAAGGGGAAGAAATTTCCCAAAGTAAGCTTTTCATTTGGGGAAAAGTGCATCATTTTAAAGAAATGTTCTTAGGGAACGAGGCCTTTCTCTTGGGGGAAGGGGCCTATATAAGGCCCTTGCTACAGAAGGAAACAAAGCCTTGCTCTTATTTAATTACAGCTTTGCAGTGTGCAGGTAATAATTATGCAAATAAATTATCATAATAACGAGTCATATACGATTATTTGAAACTTGTTTCAATTGTAGAATCCAAAACAAACGATATGCAACATATATAAAGATATCTCATTGACAACGAATTAATGACTACCAGAATTCAACTAGAAAATTCCGAAAATCAATTATAAAACACCTGAATAAAAGTTACTGAACTATTTTTTGGAGAAGCTTTGCCTCGTTTCAATAATTTAAAAGTACTATTTTCAATTAGTGTTTATTTGATAAGAGTAGTAAATCGAGACCTTCGCGGTTTTATCAAGTAAACACAAAATAACCACAGTTACCTTAGTTTGTAATATATGAAGTATTTATTTAAATGAAGTAAATGTTTAATGTTTTAAATTGTATGACCAACCAAATAAAAACGAAAGGAAGATTTTATTTATGTCGTCAATTAACAGTTAAACCACAATCTGTATGCGACCTTTTTGTTTATATGTTATACATGTCCTTATTCAACAGAGGGCGTTCTCAAAAGGAAGTTTATAATAATCAACCATAAGCTTAGGGTGTATCAGTTGTTATATTGTACCTGCATAATACAGCCATTACTAGTACTAGTACTAGTGAAAGGAAGTGAATGAAGGTTTATGTTTTGAGGCGAAGCTATCTATAATGTCGTTTTCTGTTAATGGGGCATGTGTGCATACGCCAAATATTTAGAAATGGGTTTGATGATCTGGATAAGTATCTACTTGAAGGATTGTGTCAACAGAAAGAGTCATAAACATGGATACAGTACGCATTAGTTTGTAGCGAATATTGACATTATATGCACTCACCCAGCTGTAACTTGTATCAATGTTAGATTGCAATTTAGCAGCAATTGTAATAACTTGAGAGTTCATGTAATGACTAATAGCATCGGCTAACAATCAGTCGGGCTTCTTTATAGGTTATTGTGTCGTGAGTGTTCAAAGGGCCCCTTAGGGCCCCGGCATAAATTTAAATAAGATATTTTGACTTAACAGTATGACATGTACTCAACATATAGCAGAATTGTTTTCATGTAGATTTGATGTCTTTTATTGTATACACACATTATCTCACTCCAACGTTGTTAATGTTTCAGAAAACATAACATTTTTGTCATAACACAAATATTGGGCAATCATTCTAAAGCGTCAGTTACTGAGCAACTAATGGTAATATCTCTTATTTGCACAATTAATTGTTTTTGGCACATGTACTTGGCTCTGCAAAAGAAAATAATAAAACGTGGAGTATGTGCTTCTTCACATTAATATTCGCGGATCATGTGGCATATCTTGTTGACCTGTGTGCCTTAAAATATGTATAACCTGTCAAACGTTTTCAGTAGTTAATATTATTTAACAAATCGTATGATATTAATTTATTGAATTGACTTCATTTATATCAAATTAAGTAAAGTAAGTATACATTGCGCAGAATGAAAAGTTATATGTTTAGTTCCGACATGCGCTATCAATTTTTTTAAAACTATTTTATAACATTTCCTGTCTTCGAGTTCTTTTTAATAATAAAGGATTAAATTGAAATGTTGTGTCAGAACTCAATATGCGCAATTCATGTTCTAGTTCGACCAATGTTCAATGGGCAACATGAGATAGTAAATGAGCTTCAATATGCGAAATCGGGTGAGTGTCTGTATTTAAAACAAATACAGCTACTGTGCAATATATGGTTGTTTTTTTATAATGTGCATGATAAATAACTGGAAAACCGTCTGTAACGTAAGAGTAGCCTAGCTAAATAGTGTAATACGGTTAGGTTATAAGAGGATTTGATATTTATTTAATCGGAAAAACATGCATATGTTGAATGTCCCCATACAACTATGCCCGATGCACTGTTTAAATATAAAGTTTTAAGACTCGCGTCAAGATCCATAAATGTGTAGCACAGTAACCATTCGTCAGTACAAGGAAAGTATTTATATTAAGATTGCGACAATAAAAAGCAAAAACAAATATTAAAAATATGTGTTATGAATTTACTCACAAAAATTAATGATGAGTTTGTTATTTTCATGAAGAAATTTAGTACTTCATCAATATATATTATGATATATTATCTATCATTTCTAAGATACCGGATAATGACCTCATAATTATTACACATATTGTTTTGCTAACGCGCTCTTAATTGGGATAGACGCAATTTCACTTATCGCAGGAGGTGCATAAACCTGTAAGTATATTATAGTAAATGGCTTTAATTACTTTGGTAAATGGCTTCTCATTAAGAGCATCTTAACCTCATTAACATTAATATCTCAAATTACCTGCTAAGTGTTAGTTATTAACATATTTATACAAGGTTCGCGATTATTGTTATATCGTGCCAGCTGTTCACTGTATGAATGCAGCAAAAACATATTTTATCAATAAAGACTGTCTATGACAATACCTCAAATATCTACATTAAAATTAAATCAGCTAATATATCCAAGTATCTGCTAAGTCTTACTTGTTAACAAATATATACAAGTTTCGTGATTGTACCGTTCAAGTATTTCACTGTATGCATGAAACAAAACACATATTACATCAATAACGATTATGTCTATGCCTATGCCAATGCCTTACACATTCACATAACATTTTAATTGCCATGTGAGTATACATCTGGTTGTAGCAAAATGTTTGCTCCAAAGCACTCACTTTTTTATGATCATGACACAAAGCGTTGCTATTCCATTGTGTTTTTTATCTTTAATAATTTGATAGTAGGGGTACTCACGAAGTCTTTAATAGTGTTTAGTTTCAACACAGGCTATTGCTAGAACTGACTACCTCTGAGTAAACACTCAGTAATTACTCAATAACAAAGTCCTTGTTAAGACTAATAATTTATATTCCTAATTAGTTAAACCGATTACAGAGTACAATCAACACCCAATTTATGTTAACTGCAGTGATTTGACAATAGAACAATAATCGTCACGTAAAATATTATAACTTACACTAAATATTTGTTGTAAGCTGTCTTTCTTTGAATCGGTCTAACCGACAACGCATATAAGTAGTGTATTATAGAAGTTCTTCGATTGCTCGTTTTCTGTTGAACAAATCGATTAATAATTTCAAAAGATTCGCGAAATAAACAGCAAGTCATATAGACGACGCACTGATAGTAAACAGAAAGTGAATACATGTCAACAGACTTACTGTATTTGGTATTATGAAATTGTGATCTAGTAATATAATGTAGCAGAGTACATACAATTTACATACATGACAACTCAATAAAATTTTTATTTATTTTAACACATGTATTTTTGATGATTATTTATTTAAGGTACAAGAACAAACAACAAAACCAAAAAGTGAAAATGATACTAGGAATGTATGATTCTCATGTCAAAGGAAAAATAAATTATGCGTCGCTTTAACATTCGAAAAAAAGTGTTCTTATTCTTTAACACAGGTATTCGCATCCGGCATTATGCAGCTGCATCTTATTTTCAAGTACGATTATCAAAAGACCCTGCTCATTACAAAAAAGAAGCGTAAGGTTTGTACTTGTGTTTGCCGAGTTGTCATCAACCGTTATAAACGTTAATATTTTGTGTAAAATGTAACGAGTTTTCGAGCCAAAGTAGACTACATATAAGCAAACTTCCAGGAAAACATAACTACATTTCGAATATAAGACTCGTTTCCCGGCATCATTATTCAGTTATCGGTTAGACATAAGTAGATGCAAACAACTTAAAAAGAAATCAATATTTTGACTAGAGTAAACAAGATAGTATGAACTCGATGTGTTCATTACATTTCATCGGTATTGGTTACTTGAATGAATTCGGGAAAATATTACTGACCAATAATAGACTACAATACTTTGTCATCATGTTTTATCTCTTGTTTTAAATAAATGACTGAGCTAATCGTCTTTGTTAAACTATTAGCCATGCCTATTTAATGATTGCACTTAATATCGCAAAAGAGAGCACGTAATTGTGAGTTACTGATAAATTTGTTTTCATTAAAATGTAAGTTTTCCCTAGTTGCGGTTGGTTAAACATTTTTTTCGTTTGCTTCCCTTAATGAAATTCAACTTATGAACACGCATGATTTTTAATGGTGATAGGAGATCTATTTTTTATCTAAGAAATCGACAATTGAACTAACATAACAGCCGTTTTTATACAACAGTTGTCACTAAACGTTTGAAAGATTCTTCTAAACCTAAACGAATAAAGGTTTCTGTTACTTTGTTCTGTTGTTTACCAGCATGAATATTTCCTATTACATCTCTCAACCGTTGAGAATAACCAACAGTTGTGATTTTAAAGACAATATCATTCGATACTGTGTTTTGCATAAGTTTTGATGCTTGAATGTGGAAAATGTGGAAAATTGCAACGGCATTACCTTTTAAATGTCAAATTCTCATTTCCTCAATTCTTCACATTAAAGAAATCGAATGTCAGAAAAAGTAGTTGCGCTTGAAGATTTAAGAAGATACAGTGCGTGAAAACACATCGTAAATATGCCTTCTATTGCCGGAATTGAATTAAAAACAGAACCGGAATCTTTGACAGATATTGGTTAAGTTTAATAAAAAAATCGCGATTTAATATCCGGTCGTAGACGTATTGGTACAGTAGCCGTATACAAAGGCATTATCCCCAATCGAATGTGTATGTTCTATAAATATACTTTCACATTATTATATACGATTTTGAAAAGCATTATTGTTTTGTATTTGTTAAACGTATTAATTATGTCTTGGTGTTTTGGGACGCCGTATAATGCAGATCGTGTTAATGCATTGAAGAGGGAATTGGTGATGCACACTTAATCCTGTAACCAATCCGGTAAATAACCGTTGAGTATGTAAACAAAAATCTGAAACATGCATAGTGCGCTGTCGATTTGATAATTCTACTTAGACTCAAAATCATGATCACAAATATAAACACTTGCGAACTACAAATCGGTTATCAGATGGTATTGATATTAAATAAGCGATTCGAGTGTTTCATTAGGTCTATCCATTTGGTTTTCACATATGCAATGTCGTATATATAAATGAACATACAAAACGGATATCATTACTTGCAATTACGTTCTTAAAATTCACGATGAACATTTAACTTCATAAAATTCGTAAATTTGACAAGGCTTCCGTTTTAATGACATTGCACAACTATGCCTATGTTTTTAAATAAGTTCGCAGCATGATGTGCCGCTTATTTATTTCATTCTTTACGTATTTGGGAGTAAGTGCACGGGAAGTTAAGCTTAATTGATTAAATTAATTTCCTAGAGTACGCCCGTTTCATTTCTTTATACTTATTATGCACGAATTAATATTTCCTGAATATTTACGACTTGTCTGGAACGATGGATAATTGTTTAGTTTTAAGATGTTTTAATGCTAAGTTGATTAAGAGTAAACTGAATGATAAACTTACAGGTGCTTTACTTTATCAAAATAGATAATATTAAACAACGTTTATTAGGAAATGCTCAAAATAGGTTTATTGAAGAGCGTGTGGTATGTCGAGTTTTTTTTGTTTTTAATTTTGATTAAGAAATATACATATATCCCCATATAACGTGTCTGCAGGAAAGGAGATCCGCTCAACTTTTATATTTTCATACTTTGAGCTGTAATTATGCCCATTAAATTAAGGTCAAATACTAATTTTAAGGGAATTAAAATTAATGACATAGGATACGAATTGTCACAATTTGCCGACGACACTTCAATACTCCTAGATGCCTCTGCAGCTTCTCTGAGTAAAACTCAAGATTTGGTTGTTACAATATACAAACTAGTCCAGTTTTTTTAAGTGTGTTTTGACAAAACAAATGTAGTTTGGAAAGGTACAAATTACTGTAGCTCCGAAAGCATTAAAGCAAGATGGAAACTAAATAAGAATCAACAAACATTTAACATGCTTGGCTTAACATTTCACATTGATCTTTAAACAAAATGATAGAACTTAATTATGTTGACAGAATACTTAGAATAAAAGTCTTACTAAAAGCTGGTCTAGAATATTGTTAACACAGATTCAAGTAATTAAAACGTTAGCAATACCAGTTAAACCATATCATTGTTTCATTGTCTAATCCACCACCTAATTTGTAAGCAGACATCAATGAACTTTTTTTTAATATTTTGTTTGGAATGGTAAAACAAATATTTGCAAACATATTTTACAAAAGAATATACAGAATGAGGTTTAAAGATTATTTATCTTTTTGCTTTTGTTATATCTCTGCAATGCTCATTGATTCGAAGAATTGTCAATGGAAATGGAAAATTGAAAAATATTGTAAATGCTATGATTGATTAAAAAAAATGTATACAACCATAATTATTTTATCATGAAAACCTAATTAACAATATACAAGATGAATTTTGGAAAAATAAATTATAATCATTTGTCAAACTTTGTAAAAAAGAACAATTTAATAATCAGCTGTTGCTTCAAAATCCAATATTCTATAACCCAGACATAACAATTAATAGCAAAAGCAAAGTTTATAACTTCCATCCAAACTACTTGTTTTTCTTTGGTATTAGTAACGCAGTGAAAAAATACATGACGTTCAGAAGCTTTTATGACACAAGTTTTATGAAGCCGTTTATCCTATGGCCTATCTTGGTTAACACAAAAGGTACACAACCTTTGTATGTAATAATTTCCAAAACCCAGCGCGTATTGATAAATGATTGAACATTTTAATAATTTTGACTCAAAACATTGGCGATATATTTTTGAGATGCCTTTTTGTATTACAAGGGGTACCAATTTACAGTGGTTTCAATATAGAATTGAACATAGAATTATAGGTACAAACTCATTTTATTTAAAGTAGGACATGCCACTTCAACCAACTGTACTTTTTGTGCAACTGAATGTGAAACTATTCAACATATGCAGTTTTGATCAAGTAAATCTAATTCATATTACTCATGATAGTTGTCATGATACATTTGTATTATGTTGTTTTAATGTTCGCTAAATGATATCGAGGTTACTTGACTGCCAGTAAATATGACTACATTTATTGTTTTAATTAAAAAAAAACTCGACCCATATCTGGAGTATTGTACCACTGGGCAATGTAATCAAGCAGTTATCAACTGATACTGAGAATAATTCACACCTGGTGCAACAACAACTGAGTTCTCAGCCATTGATCCGTTAGCTGAAATAAAGATTGCAGCTGTTATGTAGAGAATCATTTCCCTATAGTTATTTAATAGATATGGTAAGGATTAGAATACAAGTCGGCGAGGCTTGTCGAGCCTTTGTCATTCGATTTTGGTACATTGCACAAAGATAGGAAGTATCCTGTTTTTTGTTTAGCGTTCCTCAATGTCCCATTTTTTTTTAAGAAATGATGAAATATATTCTCGCGAAGACGCTTTCTTTTAAGCAGGCGGAACATAAATAATCCCGTGACTTTCCTGGTTCTCTTTAGTTCGATTGTAATTGATGTTTATAATAAATACATAAATAAATTTTAATAATATGTTTTATTTAACAAATACATAGATAAACAGTGTTCAACGACTATATTAGGATCAATTATTGCTCTGATGCTTTTATAGCTTTCGAAAATAATTAGAAAACATATACGTGGGCAAAAAATGATACAAAACACTCAGTCTATGATTTCAAGCTGTGTAATGATGATTGAGAGATTAATTTCCTTAATGTTAACGCTGTCCAATATGAAGTACTATTTATACCAGCTTAATGATGACATTTTATCCGTGATTGTAATTAAACTTAATGAAATGTACAACTGTGTATTATAAGCGATACCGATGTTGTACCGTGTAAGTTATTGAGTGGCTACGGATGTACACTTGCATCTTTTGTGTGCTAAATGTTAATACATTGCAAAGCGAACAACTATTGCTATTGACTAAGTAAATCAGAATTTTAACTTTACAGATACATGCAAGTACAAAAAACTAACATTCACAGTGTAGATTTATATCACGATAACTTAATTGTTTCCAATATACCTTAATTCTTAGTGAATATACACGAAATATATATAAGAGGCGGACTAATTGAATTCTTTGTGAAAATGTCCAGGAAACTTACAGAGATAATTACGGTTTTGGCTCGAGTTGTTTTCGCTCATTGTTGAATAATAAGTCTTTCACTTTTTGCTATTTTGCAGGAGCTTTGTGCATCTTTTATTTTCACAACATCGCTTTATGTTGGCCATTACTGGTAAATAAATGTGTTGTGGTATACTGGTTGAGCAGAGAGTCAATTAACCTCTCAATAAAAGCGATTTTACATAAAAGTTTTCCAGACGCTGTTGCTCGTGTTTATATTTAGATAATCAGGGAACTTTCATTTTCAGTAAAACCAAACCAACCAACATGTTTTGTTCAGTCTATGCAGAATTCGGAATTCGATTGCTTTTTCCAAAATCACTTATTTTCCCGCCACTTTTTACAATGAGGATATACTTGAAATTTATAATAAGAGCATTTTAAAGCTAGAGGCTTACATTCAGAAAAAATGAATTTGACCCGATTGAAATCAATGGACAATCATCGTATTTTCTGTTGTAGCTAACATGTATTTTAACATGCATTTCAATATGCAGTGGGAACAAAACGCATTGTGCATCAATAATTAATGTCAACCACGTGTTGGAGACAAAAATATGCACGAATTTTTGGTGCTTTTGAGATAAGTCGTGTGGTTTTATTGCGTGCATTGTTCGGTTGTAAGCATCATACGCCGAACCATAATGAATTGTTAGTGCAAATGATTTAAGTACCAGATGAACAATTGATTTCTTTAGGACTACATATACGATATATACTTGTTTTATTAATCATTTTTTCATAGTTATGTACAAACATTAATTTTAAGGCATTTAGATTTCATAATAATTTAACATTTCTCTTCAATCAATTTTGTTATAAAGGTCCTATATTGTATTTGCTAGACATTTAAAACCCTTTTTCAATAATTAAACAATATTGTAATTTGCAGTACATTGTCGTAATGTTTCTTTACAACATATCACAAAAAATATGTAATAATGATTATATTTATGTAAAACAATCCATGGCAGCAGTATAATTCTGCATTTACATGGTGCAAAACGCATTCTCAGTTAGTTCAAGCAGTGATTTGTTTACAAAAGTTTAAAAAAAGATTACTTTTAGGCCTGACGATTACAATCCAAATGAAAAGTATGCATTACTGCACGTTTAGCCTACCTGTTTACTTATATCAAGAAGGGGGTTTCGGTGTACGTACCGATAACAATTAATTAGCTGCATGACCTTAATAGAAGTCACTTCATTAACGACTTTAAAACAAATAATGGTTAAATTTGAGCGTGTTTTTTATCTTTTACTTTTGCGTGCTCACAGCTTTTGTCTTGACTAATTAAATTGTATTGTTTTATCCAACACATCACACGCTTTTAAATTCAAACTGCTTTTTTAACTTGACTAGGTCAATAGCCTCCCAAGAAGTTCAGTAATTGGATATCGATGCACTCTGTACATTAACTCGTCGATTCTGTTAACTAGTTTAAAAGAACCCCGCACACAGCTTGTATACAGAAAACTCCCCGTAAAGATCTTTTTTTTACTATATAGTTATCTTAACACATTGAATATTTGTTAATTAGTGGTCCTTCGAATTAGGAATCGTAAACATACTTAATGTTGATGTCGTTTATAAAAAAGTACACTTTGGATAAACAATATTTCGTTTATTATTCCACAGATTCCCAAATCGCATACCTAAGGGACACGTTGATCAACGAGCGACTTTATACATATAACCTCCCTACGATAATGTTTTATCTTTAATTTTAATTATAAAGTTACCGATGTGCACTTACTCTTTCATATTTATATGACGACAAAAAATGTATATATAAAATAAATCTTTAATACGTTGATTATAAAACAATATATGACTTGTGATGTCTGACAATTAACATATATTTTATTTCTTGCGCAAAACATTTTTTTTTGTTAAACCGTTGAGCATGTGTTCATGTTGGTAGAAAAGCTCGACCACATTTATTGTATTGCTATGTTCACAAAACATGCTGCTATGTGATTCAGTATTTTGTTATTGCCACCCAGATGGTAAGTATTGAGCTAACATATTTACTTCTTAAAGTGTATATCTTATTATGTAGATCATGACGTTACGTGCAAGTTTAAATAACCGTTAAGACATTGAAACAAATAATTACACGTACACTTCGAGAGCCATACTGTCAGGAAATCTTTTCCAACCAGTCTATTTGTCTATGTTAATATCTAAGTATATCAACGTTGGAATCTCCAACTCGCAGGAACCGTAATAAGGAGTGCCCATTGTCATAAATTTGGGTGACTTACAAAGACTGGAGATGATTTGGTTTTCCTGTTTTAGACTTTATATCCTTCACGTCACTTTGCTACTTCATCATTCTGACATATATTCCAAAACATATCATCTTGAAGCAAAAGGTATTTTTAAGTTGTTAAATACGAAAACAGTTGGCACAAGTTGATGGTGATACAAAACAGCTAGATGTAAAAACCTCGCACATTCTTTAAAAATATGGACATTAAATGCTGAAAAATTGCCTACAAAAAACAGCTTATAGCAGAACGTATTGCAGTTCTGCTTGCATTTTACTATGTTATAGAATGAAAATAAAGCTCTATAATTGTATGCAGTATCATACCAATACAATTGTTTACTTACATGCATCATGTCGATATTCTCGGATCATGTTATGCACGAAATACAATGTTTTTGCACAACAAAATATGTCAATGTATGACTTTTTCACGTAATCATTGTGCATTTATATAAATAGAAAAGGTCTATTGTTATACACACATAAATTATCGCAGAGTTCCATACGGATGTGCGTTACTACAGTTGCGTGTTCCTGCAATTTAGTACATAATAACGATGTAAAGATTTGGCCAAGATTGAGTATGAGCCATTAAACGTTGTAAGATTATGTTCGTGCTTACCTATTAGACGTGTTTTATTGCGTAACATAAACACATACAATTGCCTGTTAAAATGGTGTTAACTTCGTCCTAGCGGTTCCGTTAATTTGTTAAAGATGTATATGTTCTAAAAAAGTTATGTTTTTATGGTTATAAATTAAAACACAGCATGCAGTAATCAATTATATGATATGGGCTATATGTATTTTATTACAGTAATATTGTTATTTGGTGAATACATTGCTTATCTCTTCATAATAATGAAAGCTTTCATTATCAAAATACGCAAAAATTGTTCACACATTGACCATAACAAACTGATAACGTGCAGTGCATTAAGTAAATTATGAATGTAACAGTAATGTTTTATGACAGTACATTTATCAGGTCTGACTCGGAAGTTCAATAATTTGCATCAATCAATCTAGGCGTAACTCAAATTGTCTATCCTAGCACAGATACGTACGACTTCATTGTTTAACTTATAATACGTTGCGGCACATCTATTAATATGATCATAAAGCGTGTTCACTTACAAAAATAATTGCTCACCCTAAAAAAGGCTCCTATTGCACGATTGCCGATAATGGATATAAGTGAAGTCTGAGATGCGTGGTTGGGAATAATGGTATCAAAGGGAAATGCGATTTGCATAATTAATGTTTGGACCTCCGCAATACGGTCAATATCAAAATAAGAATGAAAGTCGGATTAAGCTGGTGCTTTGGGATTAAAAGACATAATTCATGCAAGGATAAAGCGTTTAAGTAAGAATAAGTATGTAACCTTAAGTGTGTCATTTGACAAACACAAACTTTGAACCGTCTGAATCGAGGTTCACAAGAACGTCAATAACAATGTGAACATGTGATAGACGTGATATATACACTTATATGGTGTAAAAATGTGTTTTATACAAGTATTACAGCTTTGTAGGAAGCAGTAGTGATGTTAAACAGAACGTGTCATTTTTGGTTTATATCGGTCTGACGCACGGGCAGACGAGCGAACAGACGGACGACGTGAGCATCGCTATATTTCTCCTGAATCAGTAGATTCTGTTAACCAGAAAACAATAAGTTTTCCGATTTACCCGCACAACTTATATTATTGAGCTTATATATATTGCAAATGTGTGTGACACTTTTTATACAGGTACAACAATGAGATAAATGTAGTAGCCTCTTACATGATGATATTTACGTTGACTACCGTACACTAGAAACAATTATATCCGGTCGTTTAATTGCATGCAAGTATTTTTACCGAATTTCCAAAACATACCGATTTCAAAACAAGACATTAGAATCAAAGCGCAGTGTTGTTTTGTTCCCAATGAAAGTATTAAAATAAGCTTAGACTAATTTCAGGCATGAATATTTTAATGGATGGATTTTTCGTTAAGACCTATAGTTTGTATCCACACGTTACTTTTGCAATTCGTAAATAGTTCTAGCTTACTGTTAATAAACACAGGCTTTGAAAACGATCGTTATTAAAACAGTGATATATATAGACATGTTTTCAAAGGAGTACATCGACAATAAATTGATTTATTAAATTGTTTAGGAACTCGTATGTCTCGGTAGTGTTTACATTCGATACTATCTATAATTGTTTTGCTCAAAACAGTTTATTCGGTGACACGTCAAGTGGCTTGTCGGTAAAAAGTGGTAAAAGAAAAAGCGTCATGGATGAAATTTACCAGAATTAACAATAAACGCATGCGTCCTATCGATTAAGGGCCTGTAGTGGAGCAACATTGTAATTGGAGTGTGCGATGTTTGTAGGCGTGAGTTGGGCACAAGAACATGTATTTGCCATTGTATGTGTTAACGATAACATTAATATAATATTGAGAGATGAAACATATTTTTCTGCACATTGGGAATATGCGTCGTATTGATAATTTTATAATGACAAGAGAAACAAGTTGCGATATTCCTCTTTAAGGAAAATTGAAGGAAGAACAGACATGTTAATTGTTTATCTATATGCCATTATACTCTTGTGAATTGCGTTTAATTCATTTTAAGAAGTCCAATAAACAAGTAATACTATTCCACTATTTTACAACGGAAACTTAATCCTGACAGTATATGGAATTTCACATCAATTATACGAAGGTCGTAATTTTGACATCAGGTATGGCCGTATAACAAATCATTCTTTATTAAAACGTCATGTGTGAAATGTTCTCAATTTACCCCCCCCCCCCCACACTTCAAATACCCAATGTTGTGATCTCATACCCTGCTGTGGTTTGCATTCGTTTCAGCCGATTAAAAAACAGTTGCAGCAACATTGAGGCATTAAACCATTTATCAGTTATCTTAGAGAAACAAGAGATGTGTTTGTCAGAAACCCAATGTCCCCTATTGCGCCGTTTTGAAGCCATAAATTTGACCTTTGACCTTGAAGGATGACATTGACCTTTCAAAATGTGCAGCTTCGTGAGATACACATGCATGCCAAATATCAAGTTGCTATCTTCAATATTCAAAAAGTTATGACAAAACTTAAACGAAGGTTAAAGTTTTAGGAAAGAAAAATACAATGATTTTTTACCTTTGAGCTTGAAGGATGACATTGACTTTGACTTTTCACCACTAAAAATGTGAAGCTCCATGAGATACACATGCATGCAAAATATCAAGTTGCAATCTTCAATATTAAAAAAGTTATCAAATTTTAACCAAGGTTAGATTTTTGGGACACACACAATGACACAATGACACAATGACAGACAAACAGGCCAAAAACAAAATACCCCCGATCGTTCGATCCGGGGGCATATACAAAAGATATATGTTTGCTCTGACATTATATGGTTCACCTCTTTACCAAATGAAATGCCCCATGCAGAGGACTGACATTTCTACAATAAGGATTTTGTTATCAATTATAAAAAAAAACATCTGTACCTTTGATAATCCGTGGTTTACGTACCAAGCCAATAGTTTCACGGCTGCAATTTTTATAAGTTGAACTAGTTGTCGTTAAGCCAATAGTTTCACGGCAGTACGATAAACAAGGAATGGCCTTGGCAAACAAAGTAACGTTACTCTGTGAGTATAAAAATCACTATGAATAAGACACATTCATTTGTTATTTCTATGATAAATGAAGCTTTTATTAATAAGTGTACCCTCGAGAATTGGTCCGCTTTGTGACCTTCCTGATTATTTTTAATGTAATGGAAATTTATGTTAAGTATCTGTCTTTCTGAGAAAAGTGAATGCTAATATAACGGGTTGCTATGCGGTTATTACTCTTTCAGTAACCTACATTTACAACTATACATCTTCATAGTTTGCTTAATATAAATGTTTATGAATTTTGAAATAAATCTTAAGTGTTCAGAGCAAAACATTGCAAGCGGTACCACTATGTAATACTTAAAATTACGGTAGTGTAAAAGTGAAGCGCAAAGGGGAAAAATGAACTATCAAATATTGTTAAATCAAAATAGCGAAACATTTTTAGATCAAATGCCCTAATATATTAATATGAATATGATATTTCCTTCCACACCACCATCACTTAATAATGTAAATAAGGGTGAAGTTGCGGAACAAATATTGTTATACATATTTTAAAAGTATAATTCGTTATTTATTTTATCTTTCTACGGATACTTCTTCAACTCAAAAAGATAATGTCGTCATTCATTTTAATATAGTCAACGTGTCTTTTTCCAACGACAATATGTCATATCTTGAAAAAGTCAAGACTAATAAACGCTTTCACCAAAACGTCAAATTTCAAACTGGTTTCGATAATGTATAGGATACTGGTAATCGATACATAATGAGTATTGTATGGAAACATGGGAATTGCTGTTTGGTCGATGATGATAACTGTCTGATAATGCTCTCTTTTTTAAATTAATTCGTTCGCACTGCCTTGTTTAACGTGCGTATGTTTTTTTAAGATTAAAGATTATTTTCTTCAAAAGTAAGGGATTCTTCTTATACTTCGTGCGTATATGAATACAAATATAAACATCGTACATTTCACAACCACGGTGCCTATACCACGTGACTTTTTAAGATCAGTGTGGGGAGTAAAATATCAACAAAAGCGCGACGAAGGTAAGATTTTTAAGGATAACTTTTTTAATATGTCACCATTTTTAATGGGATAAAGTGGAGAGCCCGCTCATTCATGAGAGTTTTCTATAGGTATCATGATTTTATAAAACAAATAAGTATTTTTTCAGTAAAGTGCAACCGCGCGTTTGAACGGTTAGACAAGGGTAGGATCATTGTGGGGACATTATTTTACACAAAAACATCACCTCTGGTGAAATTAAGAAATAAATTTTATGGGCGGAGCTTACACTACATCATTTTGCATCCAATTTCAGGTTTCTGTTATTTATTTACGAAACAAAATTCAAGAAAACTATTCTTACAGTTATATGATCTGTGTGGTATACGTTTTTCAACGGATCTGTGTGGTATACTGTTTTTAAGTTTTTCAGTTCTATTTAGTTGTTCAAAAAAATCCTTGTCAACAATGTATATGAAACGGGATTTTTAAATGCGCTACCATGTAAAACACATAGTGGCTATACACTACGCTTGCACCGCTAGTTGAACTAATACATAATTATGATTTACAGGCATTCTGTAAAATCCCCATTATAATATTAAAATTAGGGATGTCAACGAATATCCGAATATCCGAATATTCGGTCCAGGACCGAATATTCGGATACTATTTTCCGAATCGAATATTCGGAAGAAAAAAATCAAAAAATCGAGTAATTTCAAAGACTTTGTATTCGTGAAAAATTGCTTCAAACATTGTACAAAAAGTCGTTCCTCGTGTCATAATGTTTAGTCCGGATAATTCGTCGCTATGGTGATGACAGTATACCGGTCATAAATCCCGCTAATTGCCTAACAAAGACAGTCACTTTGTGTCAAAATTATGATAGGATCTAATCGCATCGGCAATCAAAACACCGACCTGCACTTGATCCAATGACTCGAATTACATTTAAAATTATCAAAGATTAAATGAGTAAAGGAAAAGCCGACTTGGTGTAAAAAAACAAATAAGACCGTATGGCAATTAAAACACCGACCCGTCTTGATCTAATAACTCGAATTACATTTAACATGATAAAAGATTAAATACGTAAAGGAAGTGCCGACTTGGTGTGAAAAACAAAAAAGATCGTATGGTTATAATCACGTTGTCCAATCAAAAAAGCTTTTAGAAAATAATTTACTCAACCTCTAGCCGAGCAAGAGAATTCTGACGAACTTCAGAGATATTTGCTTGTGAAAATGGAGCCAACCGCTAAACCTCTTGACTGGTGGAAACGTCACGAGAGCGGATTTCCGAAAGTCGCGTATGTTGCTAGGAGTGTTCTATATGTACCTGCAACTTCTATGCCATCTGAGCGCATATTCTCAACCACTGGATTGCTCATCAATAAACTAAGAAATAGACTCGCCAGTGATCTGGTCGACGCAATCGTGTTTTTAAATAAGAACAATGTTCATGTGCCCAGTGACGCCGATCCGAGTGACTTTTAAATGTGGCAACGGTGTTTTGTTTGCATGTGTTCGCTATGTAAATAATACGTTTAAGTTCAGTTCAAATTATTTATAGATCTAACTGTTTTGTCATGTAATTATTTTGTCGTCATGTAAATATTATGTTTCTCGTCCTATTGTTGATGTACAATATTAAAGCACGTGTTCGCTATGTAAATACTATCTTTAAGTTTAGCTTAAATTATTTATAGATCTAACTGTTTTGTTATGTAATTATTTTGTCGTCATGTAAATATTGTTTCTCGTTCTATTGTTGATTTACAATATTAAAAGTTTAAAAACAGTTTTCGTCATTCAATTTTAACAATTAGCGACGGCAATGCTGTGTCAATATTTAGTCACTTCCGGGGAACTTCCGGTAAAAACGAAAGTAGAATTCATGGAGTAATGGTACGGTAAACAAAGTTGATTTTTTTCTTACAGATGTTGACCGAATATCCGAATATTCGTTCGGAAGGATGACCGAATATCCGAATACCAATATCGGTATTCGTTGCCATCCCTAATTAAAATCTTACGCTGGAGCATCTTAAATCGATGACAAGTCCATGCTTACCTTAAATAAGTGTACACTTTATGTTATTGTATCAAATTCCATTTTTATTTTGGCGCCAAACACTACTGTAAGGTGAAGTAATGTATCGTATATTATTTTTAATATTATATTTGCTTTAAGGTATGGCTCAATGCTCCGAATGCGGAAAAATGTCGAAGACCAGAGCTGGATTATTGCGCCACATTAGGGGACATGCTAACTCTACAAACTATAACTGCCGTGGGAAAGCCATTCAGGTAAGATTAAATACCTTAAAAATTGTTACATTTTTATACAGTTATGCTAACCAGATGAACGGATTTTCTTGAAACAACACAAATATACAATATATCTCATCTCTCAGGTTATCATATATTTTGAAATAACTCAATAATCGTCAAATCGTTTGTAATTTAAAACTAACGAACGCGTGTCCTCAGATACTAACATTTTTTAAATAGCGTGTTTACGCATTGAAATGTCACGTGAATAAAATATGTTGTTTTTTTCTCAGAGGGCCTACAATCTTAGAAGGCTTCAACGAACAAAGGACCCCAATGTCACGTGTGTGTACAGTGCGGCAGGAGCTTTGCGGACAAGTACCTACTCGTGGCTAGAGAGAAAAGTGCAAAAAAGAGGGATTGGTGAAATGTTACCAGTGTGGGTTGGCAGTTAGGAGTGCAAATGACCTCAGAGAGCACGTCAATACCCACATGCATGACAAGTGTTACAGTAGTGAGGAGTGTTTCAAAACGTACAAACGCAAAACAAACCTTTCTCGATACGTGAGGACTTCACATAAATCCGTGAATACTGATTAAAAATCATAATGGCTTACAATTTGTCTGTGTAACTTCATTATCGTTTTACGTTATTTTATTCGTTGTTTTACTTTTACTTTACTTTTCAAAATGATTCTAAAGTTATCCGAATTTGATTAATTTTTAGGTTTCGTTTAGTTCGTTTGTGTGTTTGAAATCATTCTCAAATAATTGTGCAATAATTTGGATTTACGTTATTCATTAATATATCGCATCTGTGATTTGTATTATCGAATCTGTGATTCTTTTTTAATTATAACTTGATTAAAGTTTTGCGATGTTTTTTTCGTTGGTTTCAATTTTAAATACCGCTGTCACGAGCTAGTTCGATAATCATAAGCAGCCAGGGTTTCTAATACTAGGGTTTTACACGATTGCTTTACATAATTAACTGCCTACTTATAATTACTCTAGGCCGTGGTAATTGTCAGTAAACAATGTATGCAATGTGGTTGTGTATACAATACAATACTCCTTAATTCGAAATACGTCTTGTCATTCTTCAGAGCTGCATCCATCCACAACACAGAATCGTACATATATATTATCATATAATATAATATTTATTCATTTACTTTTTATATTCTCTTCAAAATAATTAACGCTAAAGATAAGCATACACTTGTAACACTGAATACAACGACATAATTTATAACATGACATTATCACCAACACATGGCGAATGATTGTCAAAATCTATACTAGGTAATAAACTAATGCAACAATATGAATTCCATATATGAAATAAAACACACAAACACACACATATATATATATGTTTCTACTATGACCAGTATTTTGTTTTTAATAAACATACCGTTTACCTTAAACTTTAAATAACAACAAAATGACAAGCCAATACGTCTGGTGAATTCTGTTTTATCAGTTTGCATCCAAATTTGATTTTAAAACATACGTATTACTCAGGAAAGAACATGCCGCTGCTTTTTGTCAACCTGTGTAATATTTGACACAATTTCTATTGCAGAATTTGTGTCAAAATTAAAATGTCCATTGTGTTCGTCTATCTGCATTCTTATTGTTGGCAACAGTTTGCTATCGTTTCGTCTCGCCCGCTCCCACCTTACTCCTAGTGTCCCCTTCTGTATAGCATTCCTGTCTCGTGAAACTGTGTCCTCTATTTTTTCTTCCCTAAACCCTTGTCCGCTCACTAGTGCCAAATAGGTGATTACTGAAATGAATGAATTTTTAAATAATAATAATAGATCTACTACTACTACTATTACTACTACTACTAGTAGTAGTAATAGTTGTAGTAGTAGTAGTAGAAGTAGTAGTAGTAGTAGTAGTAGTAGTAGTAGTAGTAGTAGTAGTAGTAGTAGTAGTAGTAGTAGTAGTAATAGTAGTAGTAGTAGTAGCAGTATTAGTAGAGTAGTAGCAGAAATAGTAGTAATAGTAGTAGTAGTAGTAGTAGTAGTAATTGTTGTATTGAAATAATTGACATTAATTAAAAAATATATATATTGTCGTTATTATCTCAATTTATCCGTAAATTGTAGAAACACGGATACCACGCAGATCCTTCTAAACACGTATACCACACAGATCATATTACTGTTAGAATATTTTTGTTTTCATAAATATATGAAAGAAACCTGAAAAAAAAATGCAAAATGATATAGTGTAAGCTCCGCCCATAAAGTTTATTGCTTTATTTCACGAGAGGTGATGTTTCTGTGTCATAATAAAATAATGTCCCCACACTGATCCGACCTTTTTCTAACCGTTCAAACGCGCGGTTGCACTTTACTGAAAAAAAATTCATTTCTTTTACAAAGGCATGATACCTATAGAAAACTCTCATGAATGAGCGGGCTCTCCACTTTATCCCATTGAAAATGATGACATATTAAAAAAATTATCCTTAAAAATCTTACCTTTGTCGTGCTTTTGTTGACATTTAACTCCCCACACAGATTTTAAAAAGTCACGTGGTATAGGCACCGTGACAACATAAGGAGATAAATAACGAGAGCAAAAAATACTTGCGAGTGTCAATTTGGCAAACAGTTTAAGATAACCCACACTCACTAAATTGATTTATATATATATATATATATTATATAGTTCAATGAGTATGTAATTGGCCTATTAAGTTAGGTGTTTTAGACATGAATTTCTCTACATGTATGTATAAGTTTTATTCTCTGCAGACATTACTTTCTGAAAAAATGATAACATTATATTGTGTTGTTTTCAGGTTTGTTTAAAATGGAGTGACTTACAACACATGATATGCACGATCTATTCTGTTCATGTTACATAATGTACATTAACGATTTGGTCTTTCAGTGATATTGCAATTTCTAGCCGATATGATGGTAATTAGAATTTACTCTAAGCAATTTTATATTTTGTTTTAGTTAGATAACAGGTATAATTGTTGATTTTATTGTTCCGTATGTTTTTGTCAAGGTCTTCTATCCGTGTTAACATTACGTTAGCTGGGCTCCAATTAAGTTTTAGTTTATCCATAATTATGATCTACATGTCTGTGCTTCCGAGTGTGTTTTTCACAATCCAAGCCCAGTTTTGATTTTTATTTATTTGACCGATGTTCGCAACTTTTTCTTAATTATATTCGACCTTCATAATACTGTTTTTATTAAAAACATGTTAACACCAGTATTTCTTTAAAAGGACATTGCCCGGATTTCTTCAATCAACGAGATGAATTGACAATACGTATAGTATTTTTTTAAACGCTGTATGTCTTGAAGCTTTATCGTTGCTCTTGTAGTTCCCCATATCTCGAATAATTATTTTAAAACAAATGCTGCAATTTTATAACTTAGTTCGAGTTTGCTTATGCATTTGCTAAATTTATACTTATTTAAGACTTAGAATAGTCGAAGAATTGATTTATAAGACTGCTGTACATTTTTATTGAAATATACAGTTTCAAACATTATACTACTTGAATGTTTTATTTTATTCTAGTGTGTCGTTGCTTAGAAATAAATTAACACTTGTTTAGCAAGTTCCTTTTTAAAATATCAAACTTTTTATTTTAAGTGCATTTATTTTTCTATTTCCAGTTACTGTTTTTCTCTCTTCATATAGACTATGTCGTCAAGCACGGTTCGTAGCACTGTTTAGCAGGCCGCGAAAAGCATTTTGTCTTCGGTATATAAGATATAACTTGAGTTCTTTTATAGTGAATAAGGCGTAGATATATGTGTGCATGTGTCCCATTTTTTTTAAATATTCCGTTCGTACCAAGTGCGTGCGGGGAATATCTGTTCATACAAGCATCTGAACTTAGCAATTTGTTCGTCCGAAACGTTTGTAAGTAATCAGTTCATACCAATAGTCTGTAGTGGATATTGCGTTTATACCAACGGTCCGTAGTGAATATTCCGCTGATGCAGTCGCCGTGGCTTAGTGGATATGGTGTCCGCCTAGCGATTGGGAGGTCACGTGTTTGATCACCACTGTGTTTTTGAGATCTTCCCCAAATACATCAAGTACTGGTTCTACACAGGCTCAAGATTCCTTGTAAAGTCAAATCGCGTCGATGCACCAGAAAAGCCTTTTAAATAATGGGGGAAAAAAGAAGATACAACGCGTTTGTGGGGTAAATTCAAACATTAAATGCTTTTCTAATTAAAGATACAGTTTTAGTAAAGTAAACATCCTTTTTATTCGTGTGTACCAGTTTTGTCGGATCCGGTTAGCTCTAGAGGAAGAGCACAGGGCTGGCTATCATGAAGCATGAGTTCGAATATCAGCCCAGGCAAACAATTGTGTGTGGGGATTAGTTATGTGATTATCACGACGGAATTTTGTTTTCAAGAATTACAGTTATCAGTCACTGTTATTTTTGCCATTCATACTAGATATGTTTGACTTAATTTGCATGGAAAAGGGTATGAGTAGTGAAAAACCATATATATAGTTTATACGTCATATAATGAAAGAAACAAACAAACTTAAACACCTCAGACACAAAAAAGCCTGAAGCTCGTCGAATTAAGTGCTCAATGTGTAATCTATTTTATATAAATACACATATCTATCACTTTTATTGATAGATCCTTTTTTAATAAACTGGACCGAAAGCAAGTACATAATTGGTGTAATTTAATTATTTGTGGAACTGTTGAAACTCAATTACAAAACACTCTCAGAAGTAATTACTTTAATTTCACGAGATATTTGCTCTTACGGCTAAATTAGAAGCAAACCAGTAATTTAATGTTTATTTTTTTCATTCCAATCAATCAATCAACGTGAGCGTTATTAACATCTGGTCTGAGAATATATTTCATTCGTGTTTGCATTTCAACATTCATGAAACACATGCCTGCGAATTAGTTTTGTTTTCCTTGTAATATTGTGTAATACAGGTTATTGGCAACAAGTGTAAGATTAAAGTGCAGCGACAATGAATTAACGTTTGTTCTCATGATTAGTTCTATTGTGTAAGAATATAAACGGACGACTTATATCCTAGTGATCGGGGTGTAAATGCCAAAGTCGCTTGAAGATGAGTCTATTATAATTATCAGACATAAAAACACATGCTTTTCCCTTCTGCCTTTTGTCATAATGACCGTAACACGATACATTGAAAATGATAAATAAAATAAATTCAACCAACGGACACGTTCAATATTTGGTGGGGCTAAATGATAACTTATTCTTTCTGTTTACATTTATAGGCACCCATGGTCAAACGGCAGAACGAAATGTGCGCTATAAATGTGTGTTGAGGAAAGTTTTTACATTGCGGCGGTCTTACACATAAAACATATTCGTGTACATGTATTGACTATTTGTTAAATCGCAAATGTTGTCTTCACATTTTTGCAATTTCGTGCATAGTTTTAGTTTGAAGTCGACTACGGCGAATGTTGATGATTTGTTTATATTGATATAATGATATAAATTATACATTTTTTAAAAGGGCATGTCGACGGTAAAAGTAGATTTTCATTAAGGTAGCGCAACTGTAATGATTTCCCGCGATTTCTTCGAATATTGAAGAGCCTTTTTACCTGTCTACTTATGGATATCTAATTTAAGCAGGTACTAATGTGCAGTTGTCGTGGCCGAGTGTTTAAGGCGATAGACTGGAAATTTCTTGGGATCTTTCCACGCAGGTTCAAATCCTTCCGACAACGCATACTTTTTGCGACGCGTTTTATTTCTTTTCCAACGTAATTTGATTTCATGTAGATATAAGCTATGTTTATTGTTAAAAAGTAGTCCAGTTTTCCAGCAATAACACAAAAAAATGCAATAACTACCTGTCTTAACCAAGCTTTGCATCGAAGTACAACATTTTCATATTTTCACTAGCACCATGCGCTCGAGAAAATATTGCAATTTTCTCACTTATCATTGAAATAAATGTTTCACATTCACTCAAAACAAACAAATATCCTCTATTTATCTAACAGAAGGAAACTTATTTATCATATATGTAATTAATAGAAGCTTTTGTCATAGTAGATAGTACATAAATATTGGCTTGAATTGTGAAAATTTTGCTACTTCAGCGTCTGTCGATATAGCCTCTTTAGTTACAAGTAATAGAAAATGCTTGTATGCTAAAAATAATTACTTTGGATAGCTTAATAAAACTGCTTTCATGCATACTCATTAGCTTAACATGAAATATGTTGCAATGTTTATGCACAATTCTTCAATTTGTAAAATTAAAACAACGTTATGGTTAAACTGGGTAATTTACTGCTGAAAATACGAATCATGCATGTTGCATTTTTATTTTTATTTCAAAAAGTAAACGGTAAATTTGTATTTTTCTTGGTATTTTTGCTGTTTATAGTGTATCTATTAAAACTAAGTTCAAAATATTACCTAAATGATACTAGTTTGAATTTTATGACACATTGTTTTTTACCAACCCAATTTCTGCCTGGCTGAAACAACTTACATTTCATAGCGCTCTTCCATAGAAAACAATTTATTAAAAAAATGTCTGTGAAAGAATACATATTTCATCTTGTTTAAACTTTAAACACCTTTACTGCATCTGTACACACCAACTGCATGCCCATATTTGGAAATCTAGATGAATTATGGAACTTTCATATACTCCAGGGGTACACATAAACTGGACAAAAGCCGAGCGTGGGGGCGGTTTTGAAAAAAAATAATTTAAAGCATGGACAGCCTACCTAAAAATTTGAATGTAGTTCAGTGAAATGATGCTGATTAAGAAAACAATACATTAGATTATATTTGGAAAGGTGTCCATTACAGGTGCGCTACCTTAAAACGAGTATTTTGAAAATATTATTAAATGTTTTACAAACACATTCGTCTCGTTTCAATTGACAAGTATTAGAGTCTTTATTTACATTTCGAACAAGTTGTCGTGGGAACGCTTTTAGCGGGCTTGGAAAAATCAGTAATAAAATATGCAATAATGAAGGATACACGGCGCACTATCTATATCGGGACTGCAGTACGGCAAAACTTCGATAGAAATTCACGAGTTCTGTAATCGTGAGTTTGAATCCCTCTGGAGGAAAAAACTGTGCGGAAAAAAATATTGCCTCGTATTTATATTATAATCTTAACATTACTATGCTATTTGTAGTTAATAAATATCAATCTGAAATTATGGAATATGCTCTGATACAATTGTCAACACATTTAATTGTTTAGATGATATACCGTCGATATGTTCATTTACAAATTATTATTTTTCCATTCAACATGTATATCACATAATACAATTGATCGATTGTTAACATAAATACAAAGTGTATACTCTTTACATAAGATAATGATACCTTGGGTAGATTGACAAAAAGCTTGTTATTTTTTAGTTTGAACGTCATTAAAAAGAGACACACACAGATAATAACTTTATTTTCTCCTGGTTATGAAATGAACGAATCCATTAATATATATTTACTCTTTGAGAAGCTTTCCATAAAAAAAATATTGCATTTTTTTAAATAACAATATGCCATAAACAAACAACGTTTACAATAACCCTTTTAAACAATGTGATGCAGTTTAACATCGAATCGCTCCATTTTATGCACACTTACTAATATTTCCATATTTAATACACCTGCAATAGAAAACATTGTCGCGAAATTTGGAATAATTTCTCGTATTGCCTATGAAAAGTTAGTGAATTGATTATTATTTCCGTATTGTTTCAGAGTTCAGGCGGTAGATATGTTTGATTACTGTGCGGAATCTTTTAGGCTGAAAACAACAACAGTGCATTAATTGATTTTTAATGAGCAGAGAGGAAATATTACATAAATGATGCGAGATGTGCTTCGACATGCTTTGAACTTATGTTTGATACGTAATGAATTGATACATTTATCATCCGACCTAAAAACTTACGTTAACTAAAAATAAAATACCTTTAGGGAAAGAAACATGAAAAAGTAAGCTCCTCAGAGAACCGAGCTCCTTTGGATTAAACGTAAAAGGTCATCTGAACTTTGATTTTGTGTAAGCCATTTATATCTTAGCGATACCCGTCATGTCACAAAAATTAAAGAAAGCAACAGAAGCATTCCGAATATATTAAGTCGTTTTGCGTTTATAATAATCCATCTTTACTTTCAAATGATGAATACTCGTACAGAAAAAAACGTCTGTTTAAGTTTGGATCCTTAGTGTTATTTTTCTCCCTAATGAAGCATTTTATTTTATTGTTTTCAACCTTTCATACATAAATAAAACAATTTCATTTCGTCAATATGTGATCAAATCTCATTAACATGTTTTTAGCATTCTCGAATAAATGGATTGAATACCAATTGTTCACCTTCCTATTGAATCGTTAAATTGCAGAGATTGGAAAACGCGAGGTCGTCAAGTATATATCCACAAAAAAAACGATATGATCACTTTCCTTAGACATTAATTCGGTTCCAGATTATTTTTAGAATATTTCCGTTAATTGTGTATGTTTATCTTCAAAGCGATGCAATACTTAGTATGAATTAGTTCGCGAATGATTCCTCGCACTGTCCATATACATGTAAAACAAGCAATAACGTTGCAAATTAATGGTGATTTGATGGCAAAATTTCTAATTGAAAAAAGAAATGACAATTTACATATAAACTGATGCGCATTAAAAGGCCAGATGTATATTAATTTAAAATGTTGTTAACCAACTTCTACTGAACATTTCATAAGCGTATTCTGAACTTCTATTCGACGATATGATGGTATGACGAATTTTACGAACAACGGAAATAAAACATGTCATCAAGAGGAAATGGCTGTAGACAATTGAACTACAACGTCCGGTATTAGTTTCAAATTATCTTGGTGACAATCAAGATGTGTTTTACTGTCAACGCCACACTCAATTTAGATTTCCTGGTATGTTACATGTATTCCAGGTTTTCGCTTTCATTGACGCATTATTTAGGAAGTTTAAAGTATTATTGCGGTACATATATAGTTATAGCTAAATCGTCTGATTTCGAAATGATTTTGGTTATTAATCAAATACTGGTTGTCTAATGGTTGTACTAAAATGTCATCATTTTTGTAATGAAATGTCGTTGAACATTACATCTATTAATATGTGTACACATGTTTTACAGTCACGATGTGAAATTGCAGCTTCAACATCAGAAAATAAATCGTATTAAGTCGCGGGTCGGGGGCTTGGAAATATCACAATACCAGAAATTCAAAAGCGCAACAATCTGCACATTACGCACACGAGCTTATAATTGGCACATTATTAACACGCAACTTAAAAAACTTCACTAAATGCCAACGTTTAAAACGGTCATATGCCCTTGAATTTGTTTTTTTTATTCGAATCTTTTTGACAATTACACTGTTTTTAATTACGCGTGACATAAACAATTAACCATCTGACGAGTGTTATATTAGCCTGATAGTGCCGATATTATTTTTACATCAGACTGATATCGGATGAAGTCATAAGCTCGAGAATTCTAAGGCTTCCACTCAACCGTTCTCCTAACATATGCTAGATAACAGATGGAGTTACAATTTAATTTAGGACGACATTTGCAGACTATTACAATTCGTTTGTTTTATCGATCTGCACATGCCTCTTAGGTACCACATCCTGCTTTATGCCTCGTTTAGGGCGCCGTGGTTAATCCGTCTTTCGATTCAATATCAATGCCAATAACCAATCATTAATAATTTGGATGGCGATCCTTTTTTCAGGCCGATACAATACTAGTTGCATATCTCTTTGCATATCGGGTCGATGTTGTATCAATACTGTATGTCTGTATCTTCAAATGTGTATATTGTACAAAAACAATTTATCATCACTTATCTAGAATTTCATTAGTTTTAATAGGTTTGGAAAGTGGATTGCAAACAAAACGTTGTGGCTTTAGGTCAACGTACTCCAGTCTCAGTTGGTCATTGCTCTCAGTAGATAAATAATCCAGTTCCGATAAAACAAATTGTTTAGGTATGTCATGGTGCAAATGAGATCAGTATATTTAGATACATCTATAAACAGTTTTACAAAGCGTTGTTGATTAAATGAATTCTTTACTTCTTCACTTTTATTTATAACTCATATTATAATTCATGACATTACAAGCCTTGTTATATTATTTTAAATTTGAAATCTAAAAGCATAATAGTACGTGGATGTTCATATAACAAAAGTCGTTTTAAAACACTAACCGAGTTTCAATGTACTTTCACTCAGTATAGTATCGTGTTTTATTGTTTTGAGGTTTGCCCTTAAAAGAATTGTTACAATTAAGTACAAATTGCTAATTCGGGGCAATTATGAAAATATACATACCGATACTTGTGTTCAATTTCTGCGCAGTGTGCAGGTATTAATTTTGCAATTAAATTATCATAATAAAGAGTCGTTTACGATTATTTGGAACTTGTTTCAATTGTAGAATCCGAAAAAAAACGATATGCAAAATAAAAAAGAAAGAATGCTCATTGAAAACGAATTAATGACTACAAGAATTCCAATAGAAAATTCCGAGATTCAATTATAAAACACCTGATTAAAAGTTACTGAAGTATTTTCTGGAGAAGCTTTGCCACGTTTCAATAATTTAAAAGTCATCTTTTCAAGTAGTGTTCATTTGATAAGAGTAGTAAATCGAGATCTTCGCGGTTTTATCAAGTAAATGGTAACATTGATCGCGTGTTACCTAGAATACAGAAAATCCGAAATTAATTTTAAAAAAAAACGGTAGTGTGTCTAAATGTTTTTCATGTGGTCAAACGTTTAATATAAATTTAAAAATTACATTTATTAGCATCTCCTAGTATTGAAAATAATAATTGACATGTGTATATTGACAAAAAAATACACATTTCAAACTCATAACATTTCAAGTTAATAATTGTACTTAACATAAGAATTCGCTTACAAATAATCGTGCAATGGATGGAATACATCCTGTCAAAATAGTAAACCCTTTAAGACTGATTCTTGGATAACATTGTAAGAATCGCTGTACAGGTTGCCTTGTAGTCTCAAGTGTTTTCGATTGGGTTACTTAACTTCGAGAACTGATCAACATATATATATTTGTATTTCAAGGACAACTAAGTACAATTAGCTTGGTATAAATATAGTTGCTTTGGTCTTTAAAATATAAAATGCAAAACAAATGTGCGATGATATTAAACATTTTACACTTAAACCAGCATACTTTTTGTTCATTACTATTGAAGTTTAGAGGAATTGCTTTGTTTGAAGAAACAATACTTTCCTCTCCGTTAAGCATATTATTGCAAACAATGTTAAATTGGATTGTCAAATTACTTCTTACAAGGCTGTCATAAAATAACCTTGTATACAACAAACATGGCATGGAATGAGACATAACAACGTGCGCGAAAAGTCCATTACCTTTGAAATATGGGGTAAGTCTGCAAATAGTTGATTATATTTAAAGGCACTTATTCACTATTGATATATACTATTCATTAACATGCTTTATATGCTACCGTAAATAAAAATTGTTTACTTCATAGAGATTTATAACGAATACGTTTACGGCAATATCGAAATTTCTACTGTTATGTATTGCACATTCTAAACTGGGTCTAATAATTTTACGAACAAAACAAAAAAATAATTGTTTGTTCACACATTTTGATACAAATTATTGACATACGTTAATTTGCACCACAGATTCACCACAGTTACATTTTTAATGAATGGTCGAATACAGACCGTGATATTGATTAAATTTTCACACATTTTTATCTTGTGACCGTGCTGTATTCACATGCGTAAAATAAATATCGCAATTTGTTCAGCCTGTCGGAAGCTGGTATTAATTGGTTACCATGGTCGATATGGAAAGATGTTAGTGATTATTATCACTAAATTGAAAGAATTGTGTACATTTATTTACCTGCAATGCTGGTATATAATTCACCCAGTAACTAAATGCGTTAATGATAAAAAAGAAATGATAATAAAGTTGAAGACCAGAACGCTTGCATTCTTTCTTTCATCGACCTTGTTATAACAACTGCACTTGATTAAAGATGGCATTATCAATATATGAAATATACAACACACTTTAAAATGTAATAAATCTGTTAATATATATTGCTTAGAAGAATCCAGATGTTCGACAAATAGGAGACCCTGTGCAGTTCCAAATAATCTCTAAAAAAATGTAAGTACCATTGTCGATAAACTCGGTGTGTATGTTTATTGTTTGATACTGATTTGTGAACATTTCTATAAGTTTTTTTTGTTTAAAAAGGCATTAGATTAAACCTTTGGATACATGCTTATAAACATTCTCATTACATAAAACTATTTATATTATTGTTAACCTCTTCAGTTAACATACCCATGACTAACAAAGATTTGATTCCTAAACCATCACTATGGAGCAATACAATCCGCATTGTTGAACCTTTGTACAATTCGGTCAGCCTGTCAAGGGATATAATAAAAGAGCCGCTACATAATTTAGAAAGAGAATTAAACAATTCCATAGATGTCATTATGCATTTATAAAATACCAAAGGCGGAAAGCATGCATTTGCATTTTACATATCGGATCCTAGACTTTCGGTGGCAATTGATTGCAATAAAGATTGTGCAATTCCTAGCTTATATCTCACATAGTTTCATTCCAGCAATGCTGTAAATGAATATTAATAATTTACATGTTTTCGTTCTATTTCATTGTTTGTAGAAATTGTAAATCACTATCTATAAATAAATATTCAACTAATGCCTATACATTTTTGATTTATCGATCTGCAACATTAAAAGAAGTGGAGACGAGAACGGAACAACAATGCAGGCCATCTTGTTTGTATGTTTTAAGTTTTAAGTGTATATTATATTTTTATGAATATTTAATTATGTTAACACTTTTTGACAAATTGTTTTTTTAATGAAATACTAAGGCACTACTAAAGTATTTATACAGTCGGTAAATGCTATTGTTTTGTCATGCCATAACATACAATTTAATTCATCAATTTTTAATAAGTATTCATACATCTTAGGTAATCGAAGAGATTATAGTTGATACGGCTGTTGTAAATGTACATTAAATCAAATTAGTATTGTATATATAACAGAATAAAGATATAGGTTACGTTACGTCTAAAAAGGCTATTGTTAATTAGTCTTTCCAGCCATAAGGTTTGTTTGAATTATAATACATATAATATTTTAAAGCCCATATACCCGTAACATGGGTACACAATATTTGTATCGGTAATAGATGCGCGTAAACATCGCACACAATGCACATTACTATAAAGTCTCGTCAATGATTCGTATGATTCGTAAAATGTGTACGAGCAGTGTCGAGATTAACTTTAATTTCATAAATATATTTATCACTTTACACGCTTTTTAGTTATTTCGCGTTATTTTGAGCCATGTTCTGGTGTCACATTACAAATTAAGACAAACAACTTTTAAATGATCGGATACATAAAATACCAAGCAAGTCTTCAACGCAGATAATATGTAGTTCAACTCAAGAAACATCAGCTGGATATAAATAATTGTCTTGTATTAATTAAAGGCAAATTAGAAATCGCCTTAACAGTACAAGACAATTCATACGACAAGACATTCAACATAAAAACGTGACTTCAACGGGGTTCAGGGCAATTGACCGGTCGATATAAAGTTTCCGGGGGGGATTTTTTATATTCTTAACCCTACACTTGGCCTAAAATTAATCACAAGACATACACGTGCAAATTAACAATATTCTCATGACATTGCAATTCCAATTAAAAAGCAATACAAGAAGTTAATTTTTCGATGTAATTACCAAATCGTAAAGAAACAGCAGAGCAAGAGATTTTCAATTTTTTAAGATACAACCACAGACGATTGCAAAACCATAGTAGATTTTAGTAGATTTCGAACCAATGTAGATTTCGAAATGCCGGTAAATTTTAAACCTTAGTAGATTTCAAAAGCATTGTAGATTTAAAATAAAAAGTAGTTTTAGATGCCAAAGTGTGGCCCCTACACCCTTTTCGTATACGATTGTTTGCTCGGCACGATATCGTGGACCACTAAACATGGAAAATTGCTAAAGTTTTCTAATTTTTGCTAAATAAACTTATGTATCTTTAACACCTCGTATTTGTTATGTCAGCCTATTAATTTGGGGAATTACCTATGAAAACGATACAAGTGTTCATAGCGCATGATGCCCTCCATTCCACTTTTGTCACAAAATTCTCTTACGTCAAAATTGAGCTAATTTTTACTGCTGACCGCTAACGGTGACCATAAATGTTCACGAAGGGCGACCGCTTTTACACGCAAAACATCGTGTTATTTAAACATCCCATAATATATAGCAAAGAAATCAGTGAGAAATGAATTGTAACAATGCTTGATGGCCACATATTACTTTTGAAAGTTCTAAATGTGACATTGACTCTCAGGTCAAGTGACTTAATTTGCATGATGAATGACAAAGTGACAGTACGAACAAGCTGTTTTAAGCCAAAAACTTTGACCTCTAAATATGACATCATCGTTTGAGGTAAGGAGCCAGGTATTCCATGCAACACGCCATCATATGATTTTTTTATAGTTGTTCCATGTTATCAAAGTCCATCATATTATTGCAAAGTTATGGCTTAGGCAGGAATTGTTTAGCTGTTTTATGGTCGAATTGACCTTTGTCCCCCAAAACGGGTCATAGTCTCAATTCAACGTCAAACGTCAAGTATAGAATAAGTTCTTTGAGAAAATCAGTTGAAGGCCGTGTTTGTATCTGTCTGACGATGGTACTGTTGTTTTAAGCTTGTGTGTATATAAATGTACAGAAAGTCATGCCAGTTGGATGAACTTTTCACGAACTTGTTATGTAATTAGGGTGTAATTGGCGCTAACGTGAAAAAAAGACGGGTCGGTAAACGGCAATATACAAGTTCAAAACATTCCGAGGTAACGTTCAAATAATCTTATTTACTGTCAATTTGGGATTTTCTTCCGCAATACACTCAATTTGACTCTTCTGATTTGTTGTCGTTTCTTTTCCTTATTGCAACAAATTAAATTTAGATTGTGTCTACAAAGGAATATTAGAAGCATAACACGTAACTATCCAGGATGTAAATAGTAGCTGTTTGTGAAACAAATTTGTTTTTAGATGTATCATTCATATTTGAGCACATATATACTTATCTAAGCTTATTCTATATGCACGTTTTGGAAATATAAGGTCTAGTGTGTCCCTCAGATTTTTCTTCCGCACTTTAATTGCAAAATGAGACAAATATTCAATTTCATTTCATTTATCAACACATACTTATTGTTTATAATGTAATTAATTGTTATCATTTAAGAATAAAGTCGGTAATATAAGTACCTTTAATTCTTCGTTTTAGTCAATTATTTCCCAGATTTTTACATTTTGCCACAACGTTATATCAACTAGGATATTCAAAGTAGAAGAAGGAACATATTGGCCTCAAATCAAAAACGTTAAGAGATTTGATATATTTTGGCTGCGATGGCTTTCATCTATAAGTACTCATGACATAATGCTCGATGACACAACGCACCATACAAGTGTCTAATTAAAGGGTATTAGTTATTGGGAATACACAAGCGAGCGAGACACGAAAGCTAAGCCTGGTAAAATGTAATCGCATTTTAGCGAATATTGCACCAAAAGCGAATACAAGATGATGTATTCTTAATGGTCAACTATATGAAAAGATATGTATATTGGTCTGAATGAGATGAACATATTCATTAAGTGTCTATATTAATATTATGACTTATTTGATGTCTATATATATCTATGGCATAAGGGATTTTATTCGGAAGAAAAGGCATTTGGAATATAAAAATCCCAAATGATCATCATTTTTTTATTGTTTATACAGTAGTTCGTATGCATCATTATATGTTTTCACATAACCATTGCCTATAGGCTATCGGTATTAGTGTTACGTGCTATTGCTTTTTAAAATAAGTTTCAAATTTCTGTTCTTAAAGCTAATAACTTATACATGTTAAATTGAACATTTATAAATTGCAAATTCTGACTATATACATACATGTTGTTGACACGAATATTACCTATATTAAATCTATTGATGTCAACTTTATCCTGTTCACCTTCGTCACATTTGAATTCTGTCTGGAAATTGGTTGCTTCTCATGGGACCACATGTTATTACAAGATTTTCACTCCAGTGTATGTCTAGAAAGTTGTTTATCTACTATAGAGGTTGTATGAATTTTGAAGTAGTTGAGTGAAGGGGGAAATCTGGGAATTAATTACGCAACACTCAAGAAACAAATTCAATGATTATCCCAAGAAGTAAACACTTGACGAAAAATTATCAGTACTCAGTTCAATAAAGGTTTATTTGCGAACTGTGCCAAAACCTAGTTATGCGAAGGTTTGTAAAGATAGTGAATGTAGCGGATCACAGTATGGGCACGATCCAGCGTTTTTAAATTCTTTAAACGTATTTGCTTATAGCATGTGTACAGTAAATACAATTAATGTTATGTGTAATACCCTGTGGGATAATCCGATTTTCAAAACCGTTTACTAATCTCATACCATTTTACATTTACTTGCCAGCAGTATACACCATTGGCGATGTTGTGTCGCGTTTGAACTGTATCCCTAGCACATGGTCGAATCTACACATTAAGGTTTAAGTCAAGAACTAGGCATCATACAGGTTGTTACTTCATTATCCATCAAAAATAAATAAACGTACAAAAAGTAAAATTTCAGCTAATCTCGCATAAAATAAAGCTTTTAAAAACATAGTGCCATTTATTTATGGCAATAACCCGTTTGCTTATGAGTGAGACAAGACAAGATACAATTGTTTTAGACCAGATGCACATGTACACAACAAACACACAACAATGAACTAAACTGGGGTCCTCATCCTTAAACGATAAACGCAAATCATGGAAGGTTTCAGCGTCAAGAATAGTCAAGAATTATTTTCAAAACATAGCAACACAATGGGGTGTTCCGGACTGCCGTTTTTAGCTTTCTAAGTTGTTGATGTTTTCAAAAACAAGATTCAATTCAGTTTCAAAACAGTCAAAAGTTGATTAGATTGTTTGACCCTAACAATAATTCGTTTAAATTTAGTTTCAAAACTGTTAAACGGTATTAATATAAACGTTAAATGTATGGATGATTTACTCAACCTCACTGTATATGATTGAATTGTGAACTCAACCTCACTGTATATGATTGAATTGTGAACTAGTTATTATAATTAAAAAAACATTTATGACATTGTCGTACATTGTATTGCAGTCTGACACTACCGTGTATGTGTAGTTTATAAGAGATGTCCTTAATGAATATGCAAATCTCTGATGCGGCAATGCTCTGATCTTTAAAATTTAATGTAATATAAATTCATAAACGGATTCATAGAGGCACATTTGAAAAACTCGAAGAAATTACGCTTTTATTTCAGATAGTTAACTGTAAGAATAATGAGCTTGCCTATCAGATCTTAGGGAAGCGGACAACGACAACGAGCGAGGCCTGGTATTGTAATGCGCATGGGGAAGTTAGAGGGTTAGGGTAAGGGTTAGGTTTAGGGGTCGGGTTTGAGTTAGGGTAAGCCTAAACCCTAACCTTAACCCTAACCCGACCCCTATCCCTTACTCTAACCCTTACCATAACCCAGGGTGATCTCCCCTTTACCAGGCCTCGCTCGTTGTCGTTGTCCGCTTTCCCAGATCTTTACCACTGAAATGGAACAAAACTGTTTTGTTTGTAATTAATAATTATGTGAAAGAATTCTTGCAAAACATGCGAAATTCCAGACATTTCACACATTACACGGACGGGTAAACCGATTGATATATGCTAGATTTTAGTATACTACGGATAGCAAAGCAGACCATGTTGTTTTAAATTTAATTAATACACTTCTTCCGAAGGTGTTTGAATTCGCGTCTTCGCATTTAAATCAATAAACTACATTTTAATTGTTAATCTATGTGTATTTTTACGAAATACAAATTTATATGTGATACTGGCAAATCCCCCAATACTTAAAAAAGTAATTAATACTGACAATTCATGACCTTTGTATGCGAGAAGCATCTGCGTACATGTATGAAAGTGTTTATTATATATAATATGCCGCAGGTGTGATGTTAGAAAATAAATCTTTTTCAAAACGCGAGAAATCTTTATTGTACGTTACTTCGTGTTAATGACTCGTTTACCCTTTAATCGGATCTAAATAACATACATCAAGGTCACAAATAATGTTAATTTTGCGCTTCAGGAATATCTGGGACATTGGAGATGATTGGTGTGAGTCCATTTCTGTGCATGATTTTAAGGGACCTGTTCAAATATTGTCAAATGACACTTTTTCAATTTTCCAACGTTTTGTACTTTTTATTGGATACAATGACTTTTATTTATTTTAAATATAAGTTTTAGACATAATTTCATCAAGACTTTGTGTCAATATGTGAGCGTAAACCTGTGAAGAACAAAGTACGAATAAATCATGCCAGCTATTTATGTTAGTATTTAATATACTTTTAAGAAACAAGGTACAGTTATTTATAGATTGTCTGTCTGTCTGAAAATTGGTTCATGTACATTTGTTATCTTTTCCAGTGAAAACAATATTGCATGCAAAATGAAGATTTTGCGATCAGATAATTACAGCATAATCTGTAAAATACAGCTGTTGCCTGGATAGTTTATGATTGAAATAAAGCAACATAAACAACTATTTCTTTTTTTATTTCTGTTATCTTTTAAAATAATAAAGCTGCTCTTGTGAATCAATGAATGAATTAAGTCCATTAAATAAATTAAAATGATTATATAAACACATGCATTAATCTTTAAAGTGGGTTTTCACATCGATATATGTAAATAGAGCTATAAATTTACAAATATCAGATATTAATGAGGCTCACAAAATATGATACATGCACTATCATTTAATACCATTTAATTATTCTAATACACGCAAGTGTATCCTAAAACATATCCAATGCATTAATTAATGGCGCAAGTTATTAAGTTTTTGTGTGTGATAGATAAGTAATTTCCAATGTATTTAAATATATAAAATCAGCTATAGTTATCAGAAATACGACCCAGAACAATACTGTTCAATAGCTATCACCACCCCCTTGATAGAACTTACACGTTTTTACGCGTTATGTTATATAATGCTATGTTATATTCCATTCATGTGACAGAAAATAATGTGTATTCTTAGCATGAAGACGATGTACTTTTGTATCAGTCAGAATAAATTGTCTGTCTATTTGCCTGCCTACCTGCCTACCTGCCTACCTGCCTACCTACCTACCTGCCTGCCTACCTGCCTACCTACCTACCTGCCTGCCTGCCTATCTGCCTGCCTGTATGTCTATCTTTCTGTCTTTCTATCTGTCTGTCTGTGTGACTGCTTGACCGTGTGACTGTGTGTGTATGTGTCTGTGTGTCTGCCTGTCTGCCTGTCTGTATGTCTCTATGCCTTACTGCCCGCCCGCTTGCATGCCTGTCTTGTTGCCTGCCTGTCTGTCTGTCTATCTGTCTGTCTGTCTGTCTGTCTGTCTGTCGTCTGTCTGTCTGTCTGTCTGTCTGTCTGTCTGTCTGTCTGTCTGTCTGTCTGTCTGTCTGTCTGTCTGTCTGTCTGTCTGTCTGTCTGTCTGTCTGTCTGTCTGTCTGTCTGTCTGTCTGTCTGTCTGTCTGTCTGTCTGGTCTGTCTGTCTGTCTGTCTGTCGTCTGTCTGTCTGTCTGTCTGTCTGTCTGTCTGTCTGTCTGTCTGTCTGTCTGCTGTCAGCTGTCTGTCTGTCTGTTTGTCTGATTGTCTGTCTGTATGACTGCCTGTCTGTTTTCACATAAAATTGATCCTTATGAGCTGACAAATTCGAAAAAATTGTAATGTAATTAAACGTTATGTTATTTAAAAAAGGGATTTTAAGCGGCGATATACAGATTGTATGGCATCTTCTATAACACGATTATATTACTTTAATTGTCATCCAAACTAATCGAATATTTTTTATCCGGAAAACTTTATTCCGTAAGACCGATTTATTTATTTCCGATAATTATGTTTTGTTCTTGCTATTTGTTTCGTTCATATAGAGTATATAAAACAATTTTAATAATGTCATTACATTGATACTGTTTTATTCACATATGTATACTTGCCATCTCACATGTTGAATTGTAGTTAAAAAGTGTACACTTCAAAAACCATAAGAAACTCACAAATCCCATTCTAATATAACACCTTGTTATACAAGCAACAGGAAATTTTGAATCTAATTAACGCGATGTAAACGTTATATTATTCAGCGTTGTAGGAAAAGCATACATTATTTTGTTATTAATATAGTTTTTCATCGTAAACGTATGTATATACATATGTTTATATCCCATTTTACAATAATTATTTGCTATCAATCGGGATTAATCAAATAATTACGCACCTTTGTACAAAATGCATTTCTTGAATTTATGGCAATTGCATCAAAGCGTAGTTGTAGACTTCTTGTCTATATAATATGATACTTGAAAAACATGTTAATACTGTTTAGAGAGATAAGACCTCGAACATGCACATCGTTTATTCCATCCATTATTCCACAAGTGTATGCTCGATTTATTTAATCTAAATTCTATTGCATTAATCTATAAAGTTCTTCTCAATCAGCTGTTGATGACATATCTAATCACCAGCGAGTACCATAGCATCACGAGAAGAGCTCTCATTGTTGAGATATGAGTTGTGTTTATTGCTCATTAAGCTCATCCAGATTGTCCTAAGCATACTAGTTTCAGGTGTAGTGTAATTAGTAAAACTCAATCATCAGAAGGTCGATGCGGAGACATAATTCAAATATAAGATAGGGTATGGGAATATTACTTGAAACCAAACTATCAAATACCATAGTAATGCAGGCAAGTATACCCAGGAGTTAAAATGTGAAAAAAAGGGCTACTTATCCATGAAACGATTTCGAAAATAATAAAAAAATACGTACAGATCCGACGGCAGAGGTCAAATGAATAAACTTCAATCTCGAAGTTCATCATGCTGGTAATGAATGCAATATTCCTCATGAAAGTCAGTGAAATGTTCTGTCTGTAATTGTTTAAAATTTTATAATAGAAAACATGACAAATCGCCTTTGATTGTCGATGGTTTATGTAAGACTCCAAGAAGTAGTGAATTCATCCCGATCGACTGATAGAGCCATATTAAATTGTATAAGAGGCAGACCTTCTACAAATTAGACATGTCCATGTGATTTCACATGTATTAAATTAATTCAAAATAGTACAGATTACTGATGCCTTTTTAATTAAATTGTACTGCTGACCGTAATCATTTCCTACTATAATTTGTTTTAATAACGTTAGGCTTTTAAAAAAAGATATAAATTCGAAATAAGTGTTGTATTACAGATTCGTCTCTGTCATAAAGTAGGCTTTGTGTTTTAAACACATTTTATAAACATTCATAAACGATGTGTTTATGCAAAAAAGTGACATATTACAAATGGTACAATGATGGACAATTTGAGATAGTATAACTTACACAATAACAATTTAGTTAATAATTATGCATGGGATACGCATCTTCTGGGATTTCCCACCATTCGAGAACGAAGCTCAAATGTTGTGTGCTGAGCGTATGATAAAAGAGTCTGAGATATTTTATGTTACACAAAACTAGTTACTAATAATATCACGATTACATATCACCGACTACCTATAAAGTGTTTCTTTTATCTTATATGCTCACATGTTCAATAGAAATTTTGCACTCATAAAAAATTATGTCACCGAATGAAAAATCTAAAAGCATTTTCAATTTTTTTATTTTTTGTATCCACATATGTGATTAAAATATAGTGCATTTGTTATGTAATACTTGTTCTTATGTTATTTATTTATGATATTTTATCAGAAGTGTCCCTGTATAATGTTGATTTGACTTCAAGCAAACAACTGTGTAGACCATGACCATGATCAATTGACCATGAACGTAACGTTGTCCCGCTATAAATGAAAAACACATTGAGTGCCAAACATTGTATATTTTAAAAACATATGAGGCGACACATTGCCTCGGATTTACCGTTAAAACCACATGCACATGCCATGCAACTATTAAATTGTAATTATAACAGATTCATAATGCAGAATCGTGTCCAGTGCTATTTCCGTAATTATAAACAACAAAAACACCAAGGAAATGTTATTGTATAGTTGATGGACTCTAAAAAACTACTTTTACAGTATTTTATGTTATGTAGATTATAATAATTGTTTTGAAAACCGTTCCACATAAAATCAACATATCAAACAGAGCGAATTTTATCAATTTACTTTAACAATCTACACGCAGAGTTGTCGTTCCTTGCTCTCACATACAATATCTGACATCACAAGAAAATCCTAACAGATTTGGTAGGATTTAATTTTTTGTTTATGTATTATATGATGTAAAGTAGTATCATTTTGTTTTATGTTTTGAAAATAGTGAATAAGTTTATATTCACAATACAAAATAAATTACCTATATTAAAAAGGTAAAAGAAACAACGGTAATATTATTGTAACGCACAGAACGCACGAGAAAAGTGATGAGTGTTAAAACCAATTAAACAATTAAAATAAACTTCGGATAATATTGGAAAATGGATTGTTTAAATCAGTAAGAAAACGGTGACAGTTTGTTAGCTATATGAACGCATATAAAAACTTAATACTAAGTAAATAAACATGATAAACTTTTCATAAACGTGTAATGGGTGCCGCCATTTTTTCCCGTGCATAATTGATGCCGCACGTAACAAACAATACCTAAGCTGTCCACGTGATGAAAATTTAAAAGTATACTGTGCAAGAAAGAAAAAGACAGCAATAAGTAAATTATATAGAAGTTTAGAGAAAATACTTGCAGACATGAATGAAAAAGCAAATTTAAAAAAGGGAGAACAATGTGATGTTAAACTTAACCCTAAGCCGTATCCAAAAGCAGGTGATAAACGCAGCCGACATGTAGGAAGTTTGAGTAGCGTTAGTGAAACAGATACAAGTTTGAACGATGAAACACAAGTGAAACAATCAAAGAAAAAGCAAAAATCAAAAGACCAGGAATTTAATAAAACGGAACACATTGTGATGAAAGAACTAAAAGAAATAAACATTAAACTTAATAATGTTCTTACGAAAGATAGCACAGAACTAAAAACCATGATAAAAGATATTGTTAGCCAATTGAAAGACGAGCTCTTAGGCTCAATTACCTTAAGAGTGGAAATTCTTGAGAGCGAAAGTTTTGAGAAGGCAAAAACGAACAGCATACTGTCGAAGCAGATAGAGAAATGAGCCAGAGACTGAACAATAAAGAGGATGCAAATGAAATGTTGAAACGGACCGTCAAAGCTAAGGAGACTGCAAACGATTTCAGATTCAACGATATTGAACAGTATAGCAAACGCAGCAATACTAAGATAGATGGAGTACAGGACAAGGAAAATGAGACATAGTCGTGTCGACCTGGTCACGCGAGGGAAATGTGTACTACCGCGACGTCAACGAGATAGTACACAAAGTCAACCAAGACCAATACCAGTGCTGGCTGGAGCTACCATGGCCTAGCACTTAAGCCAGTATTGAAAATGTGATATCTTTTCTTTTATAAACACTGTGTCCATAAACCAGAAACGCTCCACGAGATTTTCACAGTTGAACATTGTATATGACGTGCACACCGCGCAACGAGAGAGCGAGAAAAACGATTCTACTCGCAGGAACACTAATTTAATTGTCTCTTATCGGTAAAATTATACTTTCCTTGATGCCGTGTTGAATAACCAGTTCACATTCAGGTTTACAATTTAAAAGTACGCAAACAATTAATACAATCAATACATACAATTTTTATATTAACAGAGTTATTAATAATTATTAACTATCATTGAAATTATATACCCATGAGGCTAATGTAGTTTTTCATTTTCGCGCTAGACTTGCCGACTTGTGGGATTTTTTTTAAAACTAAATGTACATATAAAGGGGGCGTGAAAACCACAAAACGTAAACGAACTTTAACGATGTTTTTATAACCGCACTTACTGTTTGGTTTTTCATTCGAAACAATCGCTGTTATTGATTGAATTGTTTTAGTAGCTTTTTACACACCATTCTTTTCTGCATACTGTAACTTAAATCCCCGTTAACTATCTACTATGACAATTACATCTAATAGGAAGCATTCACAATAGAGTCTAAGCTGTTTTGTTTTTGAACCCAACATACTGTAAACAAAATTATATTGAACGATATCTATAACATTTACAAAACCAAAAAGATGAATCTATTTTTGTTTTCATAAATAGATTCAATAATTTTTGGTTGTAAACAGTTATATCTTTTATGTTAAAAACAACAAAAACGGATTGTACGTTTCTAATGCACGCCTGTACCGTGTTTGTGTCTCTTGTTTAATCTTACTATAGCTGGTAGATGCAACTACTGCTTTTACATTGTTAATCAGTAGTATAGTGGTGGATTCATTACGCACGTACACACACAAAAAGACAGACGAATGAAATCTTTTTGAAAAGTTGATATAAGTTGTTTGATTGTATCACCCTCTGAAATGATTTGCGTTATTAATGCGTCTATGGCTGGTAGATAAAATAACTTTTGTCCAACAATTAGTGATAGTTGAGAGTAAAACCAAATGATTCTTTTACTTATTTATTGTTCAAACTTATTCTGTGTTACAATTGTGAAAATGCCAACAACGAACTTAACACGTTCATTTCACTTAAATTTGAAATTTCCACTTGATCGGAAAAACTTATTCTTAAAAAAATGTGTTGTATACCATTCAAAACTATATGTCACGCTCGGATTTGTTTTCTTGTATATTGCTGTTTTGTTGTTGTAATGCCTTTTCCTTTTTAGTGTAAAATGAATCACTTTTACACACACAGTAAAACACACAAATGCATGCATACATGCAAGCAATCACGCTATCTCGAACACAAACGAATTACCTTTTTTTCAAAAATAGTTTTCAACATGTTTGGTTGTTGTACCTTATGTTTTTTCTACTATGTTTAATGTTGTTCTGTATGTTAATTTTTTTTCTTTGTCCCTTTATGTGTATTATATATTTCACAAGATACCGGGACATATACGCACGCTTACACGCGCACAAAAAAACCACACACGCACACACACACGCATACAAACTAACGCATGAACGCACGCACACACACACGCATACATGCGCGAAAGTGAGCATATACTTATTAACAATCACATTTTATCAACAAGCAGGCGTACAAACTTCACATTTTTATTTTTTTGGTGAAAAATTAATAATTTTATCACACACACACACACAGTAAAACACACCAATGCATGGCTACATGCAAGCAACCACGCTCTCTCGAATACAAACGAATTACCAATTGTATTGTTTTTGTCCAAAAGAGTTTTCAACATGTTTGGTTGTTGTATCTTATGTATGTTATACTATGTTTAATGTAGTTCTGTTGTTGTTTTTCTTTGCCCCTTTAGATGCACTATATATTTTCACAAAACACCGGGACATAGACGCGCGCCTACACACGCACAAAAACTCACACACACGCACACGCACGCACACACACACACACACACACACACACACACACACACACACACAACACAACACACACACACACACACACACACACACACACACACACACACACACACACACACACACACACACACACACACACACACACACACACACACACACACACACACACACACACACACACACACACACACACACACACACACACACACACACACACACACACACACACACACACACACACACACACACAACACACACACACACACACACACACACACGCGCGCGCGCACACACACACACACACACACATATACCCACACACGCACACACACACACACACGCGCAACCGCACACACACACACACGCGCATGAACGTACATACACACACGCGCGCATGAATGTATACACACACACACATACATGCACGAACGTGCGCATATACTCATTAACAATCACATTTTGATCAACGAGCAGGCGTACAAACTAAACATATTTATTACTTGAGATTACGGCATAGGAAACAAAAACACGTACAGTTTAAATACGCGAACGTCACGCCAACATTGTAGTTTTTTTGCGTGCCAGTGTTTTTTTGTGTTTGCGTTGTTCTGTGTTGTTTTCTTTCTCTTAAGTATTTTTTCATTTGTTTAATGATAGTGTTTGTTACAAAATTTTTGTTGGCGGAACCCTTTCTTCCTTTTTGTCATTGTAAACAGTCTTTTTATCATGTGTACCTGTTGCTTTTCGGGGTGTAAACATTACCTTTTTTGCTCATTTTTGTTTCCTATTTTTGTTTGTATGTAGAGACATATTTTATCTTACAATAGAAACTAACTGGAGATGTGTTAAATTTGAAACTAACTGGACAAGCACACACAAATCATCATTTACATCACCCTCCACCCCTTTAAATGATTAAATTATGTACATTAAATGTAAAAGGGCTAAACAATAAAGACAAACGCATAAAAATCTTCAAATGGTTAGACGAAAAAAAAAGTATATGCCTATTACAAGAAAGTCACTTGACACATACTTTAGCACAAACCTTAAAAAATAAATGGGACGGAGACATCTATCTCAGTGGACAAAATACTAATAAACAAGGCATTGCCTTTCTGATAAAAAATAATATAGGAACTACAGTCGATAGCTTTAACGAAATAATAATTGGCAGACTAGCAAGTATAGATATCAAAATACACGAAACACAATTAACATTAATCAACGTTTACGGCCCTAACACAGATGATTCCACTTTTTACGAAACATTACAATCCTTTATTATTAATAACCAAGATCAAAACATCATAGTCGGTGGTGATTTCAATACTGTTCTTAACCCATTATTAGATAAAAGAAGGGAAACCTTTTTACTCATCCTAAAAATAGAAACATTTTAAATAACATAATTGAAAACTAAAATATGATAGACATCTGGCGTACAGTATATCCAAACGAAAGCAAATTCACCTGGCACTCAAACACAAAACCAACAATTTTCTGTAGATTAGACTATTTTTTAATATCTGAGTCACTTTGCAACATTATTGACACATGTAGCATAAAACCAGGATTTATAACTGACCACTCTCTAGTTAAACTTAAACTACACAAAATACAACCTGAAAGAGGCCCAAGATACTTCAAAATTAATAACAGCATCTTATTAGATAAACAGTATCAAACGCAAATGAAACAACAAATATTAAATACAGTTCAAAATAATAAAGATGCGAACCCGAACACTTTATGGGAAGTTATTAAAGGAAATATACGTCACACAACAATTAAATACACATCATTTTAACAAAAAGAAACAAACAAACTTGAAACTGAAACTATCAAAACCATTGAAACACTTGAAAAGCAATTACATGAAACAAACACAAACGATACCAAAACCATTGAAAATGAAATAACATTAACAATACTTCGCAAACATCGAAAACGTAGAAGTGAACAAAAAAACTGTACACAAATTAGTCACTGGCGAAGATATAACAAACAGAACTCAAATACTAGAAAAACAACGTTTATTTTTCGAAACCCTATATAAACGAAAACATGTTGAAAATAACACCCTATTTAAAAATACACATCATGCTTTAAATCAAGAGAAAAAACTGCTGTGCGACGGATTACTTAATGAATATGTATGTGGATTAGCACTAAAAGAGATGCAAAATAACAAAAGTCCAGGATCTGATGGCATCAAAATCGAATCCTATAAAATATTATGGAATGATATTAAAACACATTTAATTAATTCACTTAACTATTCATTTAACAACGAAAACTTAACTACGCTACAAAAACAAGGTATAATATCACTCATTCCAAAACCTGGTAAAAAACTTAGAATCCTTATCAAACTGGCGCCCCGATTAGTTTACTAACAATGATTATAAAATTGCAACTTAAAGTATATCAAACAGAATTAAAAAAATATTACCATCAATCATCGCAAGATCGCAATCTGGTTTCATAAAAGGGCGTTACATTGGTGAAAACGTACGTTTGATACAAGAATGCATAAATTATTTCAACCAACAAAACAATTCTGGCCTCATTTTCTTTGCAGATTTCGAGAAAGCTTTCGATTCAATAGACCAATCGTTTATGTTCTCTTGCTTAGAAAATATGAGTTTCGGTGAAAGTCTAACTAAATGGGTCAAACTATTTTATACCGATATTAACAGTATAATTATTAACAATGGCTTTTTCTAAAACAGTTTTAACATCGAACGAGGGGTAAGACAAGGATGAATACTTTCATCTTCGCTGATTATTATATGTATTGAGTATCTATCACACTATATCCAATCAAATAAACATAATAAGGGAATAACGCTTGAACCTGACGAAGAAATTAAACAGTCCTTATTTGCTGACGACGCAACTTATTTCTTAAATGACAGTAGTGACTCATTCAATAATCTTATAGAATCGCTAACACTTTTTTGAATGGCATGGGGTCTTAAACTAAACAAAACTAAATGCACTGTGCTACGAGTTGGTAAATTCAAACAAAGTAATATTCATCTTAAAAAAGAAATGAAATTCAACTGGACATCAGATGAAGCAACAACGTTAGGAATAACCTTTACAAAAAATGAAAATGAAATAATTCTAAAAAATATAATGCCTAAATTACAACAATTTATAAATTGTTGAAATCATTGCAACATCGTAAACTTACACTAATCGGAAAAAACACCGTGTTAAAAACGTTTGCACTTCCTAAATTGATGTATACACTAACAGTTCTCCCAAACCGACCAAATGATATTATTGAAGATATAAAATCAGAAATATTTAATTTCAAATGGGACGGTAAACCTGATAAAATTAAACGACCTCAATTAATTCAATCAGTAGAAAATGGAGGTATCAGACAAACAGATGTAGATTTATTCCTGAATGCAATAAAATGCAGTTGGTTTAAAAGATATTTGGATAATACCAATACGAGTAAATGGAAATTATTCTACCAGAAAATTCCTAACAAATATGGTGACTCCTTACTTTTTGAATGTAATATCGACAATAATATCTTGGATGAAATTTCAACCAAAAACATATTTCTATAGAATGTTCTATCGGCATGGTGTAGAGTTACTCATAATTTGGAAACCAAAATAGACAGTAAAATCATTCTATGGAACAATAAAGACATAACTACTAACAATAAAATGTTTTTCTATAAAGATTGGTTAGAACGAAACATAAAATATGTAGAACAATTGTACGACTACAGAATAAACGACTTCTATTCTTTTGATAACTTTTTCTACATATTCGGAATACCTACTAGTAATTTCCTACTGTACTATACATTGATCAAAAGTATACCTACACATATCAAAGCTGCTACCAATACAACTAACACAATATGTATTCAAAAAACATTCGTAGAAACATAATTGCAAAACAAAACGAACAAAATATTTTACACACTTCAAATTAAAACCCCTGCCGAAATCTCTAAAGCTCAAACTTAATTGCAAAACCTTCTTGGAAAAAAAGAATTAAATTGGAAACAAATATTTGTAATGCCATATAAATCAACTACTGATAGCACACTGAGAAATTTTCAATATAAATATATCCAAAGAATCATAGCTACAAATAAATATCTTTTAAGTGCAACCTATCCAACACAAATCTATGTGATATTTGCAGTGAACATTTTGAAACAACAGAACACCTTTTCTGGGAGTGTAAACATATTCAAGCTCTGTAGAATCAATTGACAACCTTTCTAGAGAAACAACACTAAGATGTTTAACTATCGCTCTTAGACATCAGTTTAGGAGTAAATACATTCAAAATACAATAGGTTAATAACGCTGTGAATTACATAATTATATTAATGAAATATTTATTCATATTCAGTATGAAATGCAGAAAACAACTAACTTCAATGAACTGCTTCATCAATTATTTAAAACTGAAGATTCAAATTGAAAAAGAAATAGCCCTAAACAATGATACACTTTATATATTTGAACAAAAATGGAAACACATTAAGCTTTCATAAACAAGTCCAGTATGCTTTCTAGTCACTTTATGCAACTCATTCGTATTCATAACTATTCTGTTTGATTTGGAATGTTTCTTCTTTTTCTAAAAAACATCTATCAAAAGCCACCAAAAAATACATATTAACCTTTATTTTGCTTAAGGTAACCACAAGGTCAATATATATATATATTAGCATATCTTGTATAACATGTCTGAACATTATTGTTGCTACATGGTTTCACCTTGTTTCATGATCATAAACATGTATACTTTGTATGTCTTGTACTAAATAAAAAAAATATATATATTGCAACGCATGGCGACGTCACGTGGTTGGTTATTACGGCAGGGATTTGATCCAGCTATACTGGTTCCCGTCAAATCTCTGCGCGAAGGTTGACGTTTTTATCGTTATATTATATACGATATTTACGTCAAAATGTCACTAAGATGCGAATATACCAGATCTCTTTATTTTTGAAGGATGTGTCGTAGTATAATATCTTTCTGCAGATGGACGTTAAGAAAACAACATTATTTAAAAAAAACATACAAACAGAGATCGTAATTAATTAATTTATGAAAAAACAAGACTAGTTTTTCAATTGATGAATGCGAATGATTTGTAATAAAGTGTGTACATTTAAAACAAACGTCTAACATAGACACAACCATTAAAACTACGAAATGTTTGTCAAGGATCTTCACAAACTTTTTCTTGCAGTTTAGCAAAAAAGTAAACGGCCGTTCGTATTTACGCGTATTCCCTTACGGCAAACGACTAACTAAAATATATGAATCAACCGGCATCTCATCTACATAAACAACCAAAAGTCTTGTTTGTTGAGGAAGACAGTCCCGTTTCTTTAGAATAACGTCTGGCTTACGATTGATTTGATATACCATAAAGTAATTGAAATCGCGCCCTTTCAAAACATGCTTCGTACACAAAACTGGAGTTGTCACAGCCAATTGGTGCTGTCATGGCAGATATATGGAGACATTCGAATCACCCAATCAGAGGTTGGCTTCTAAACAAAATGTCATTTTTCATAAATT
>NC_068356.1:61199290-61284290 GCF_020536995.1 Dreissena polymorpha
TTACGAGTGAATTTTACAGAAATTTAAAATATAACTTAACTTCAACTCTTAAAAGTAACCACAACGCTAACATCAAATGCATTTGCCCCCAACTTATCATGCATTGTCAATCCTTGACACATCAACATCCTATTCTTGGATATAATAGACCAAACTTACCGTCAAAGTCCGGGAAATAATCGACTAAGTTGGAATGCATAATCTTTTCCTCTAGAAGGTCCGTCTTGTTGAGGAACAATAGACTGAAGAGTTTTGAAACCATTGGTAGGTGATGATAGTGCGGAACAACGCCTTTGATTCCTCTATCCGGTTCTGAAAAGAGGAGGAGAAACATTAGTTCCTTGTTAAAAATATCTATGTTAGCACAATGTTTGGGACACGCTTATGTATATTTAAACTTTTTGGAAAAATACCTGTTCATTTTAATGAAATTGTATTGATTTGAAAGGCCTAGTTAAAAGAAACGTATGGCCTTTGTATTGAGTCATCATATCTTTAACAACTGTTTATATGAATGTTCAAGGAATTCAATCCCTGAATCCGTTTCACTGCGTCATACAGCCAATTTTGGTTAATTCACTGTGAGCATAGTGGGTTGAGATGTAATGCAACTTATTTAATCGACGGAGGTGGGGGCTTTAAACACAAATAAAAATGAAATAAGTACTCACCTCCTTGTCTGACTCCACTAACACCTGATCATATTCGCTTAACGCTACTAAGAACATAATGGACGTAACGTTCTCAAGACAGTGTATCCACTTGCGCCGTTCTGACCTCTGGCCGCCAACATCTACCATTTTAGAAATAGAAAAGGCCGTGTCAGTATAGTGTGTATGTTTATAGTACACCGTGTTAAATCCAGAGGTCCGAAGGGGCGTGACGCTTTTCTTCGAACGCGATCGCCTAAAGGCGCGCGGTCCTTCATCTAAGACCGGGTTCCTGCTGTCAATCGCCATTATGGCCAATGGCGACAATATCGCAAAAATGTGACAAAATTTTTAAAATATAATTTGTGTGTTGGATTTTTTATTTTAAAATAACAAAAACATCTTTATTGAGCAGCCAATGTATTGCCGTCGATAATCGGAGACGAATGAGACAGTGAAAACATGCCCCAAGAATATTTCTTGCATATCTTTATAAACCTTGTTGTGAAGAGAGCAGTTGTGTAACTGAAAGTTTATCTCTGACGTCACAACATCAGAGTTCTGCTTGGTTATGCACACACATTCACCGACTCTTACTGAACACAATTAGGTTTTTAATCATCTTAGTGGTTATTTAAATAATAAGGTTCTGTTGGTGCTTACGCATTTATTTTAACTATTCAAGTCGAAGGGTATAGTATATAAATATTACATGTCTGACAGGTGAACAGTACATTTGTCAGCTTCGCCTCGGTTGACAGTATTTTTCCGAAAGTTGACAAATTTACTGTCACCTGTCAGACATGTAATATTTAATTATTATACCGAAAAAACTATTCAAACATGAACAATTCTGCGCTGCGTGTAACTTACTGGATCTTGATAAGACATATATTTTTGGACAATTTATGTCATATTGACAGATTTGGTCGTCTCTTTACAATGGAAAATGCAAACTGCGCACATGCGCAATGCGCCGAATCGGGACAGTAATAAATGTTTAACCAATCCGCACGTGATTGCAAAGGTAGCGGGCGACATTATTGTTTTCGCGGGCGACAGTTTTGTTTGGACAGTTAATTTTTTCCCGCTGGGTTTGATAGTATTTCTATGTCCACATGACCTATGGGAGTTTAGCCTTGAGAATAAAGTGAGGTATAATACTATATTATCTTGACTGGCTTTACCTAAAAATACACTATCCAAGTCGAAAGGAGATTATGTGATCCCAGTGGTCGGGACCGTACTCGAAGATATCCTGCAGCGTTGGCAGATAGTCAGGTTGAGTGATCCTATCAACATCATCAAAGTAGCTAAAACAAAAAAACGCATGTAGATTTATGCCTAGTGGTATATACGGCCATGTCATGTTTTTTTCTCCAAAAACAGATAACACGTTTTTAAATATATAACATATAACTAGTACAAAACATCATTAACATTGATGAGTTGTTATGCAGCTCCAAATCAGCTGTAAACATTACAGTTGTTAATCAGCAATAAGCCTAAATTATCGTGCTATTAAAGTAACACATGAAATAATCACTAGCTCAACTCTATTTATAATTGAAATTATTTTATCTTTTTTTTCACAAGCTCATAGCAGCCTGGCTAGTGTTTGGTGGCGAGACTGAAAAATGTTCCGTTTGTTCAGTCAAAAACTCATTCTGCCATAGTGTCATCTTGGCAAATCACAACTGTTTATTTTGCAGATGGACTCTTGTGGTATAGACACACGTGTTCGTTCTGCATCCAATACTAGTAGACGTGTAAGTAAGTCAAACAATGCATTGGATACCTTTAATCGTAATAATTTTCATATATTAGAAACAATTTTCGTGACATTTTGTATGCTATAATGCTTTAGCTGGATATTTTCTGCATACCGGCAGAACATTTCTTCAAACTCATGAAAACTGAGCTTTCCCGAGAAATGTCATTTCCCCCAGCAGCTTCAATGCTTAGAAAGTATCACTTAATTATATTTTAACGCTCTATTTTTCCCATTCTTATTGAATTCCTCCGATCTTCATAAAAGAACATTCAACTTTGTATTTTATTTATTGCTTTAAATTGCCTCATACATATTCTATACTTTCACATAAGTGTTTGATTAAGATCAAAAACAATTTAAGCATACAAATCATATACATACACATTTAAATAAACTTTAAAATTATTAACCAGAATCTTTGTATTGGAAGGAATATATATTTGATTGTACCACTAAACGCAAATGGGGGAAATCGTTAACCACAGACGTATGAGGCTCAAATATTATCGGCAATACAGTTCGTCCTAAAAATATATAATGGCTTAAAAGTATCCAATAAGTAAAATCACTTTAAAAACATTGTACACTTTAAGTCGTCAAATGTATTCAAGACTACATGCGCCTCAAAATGCAATAAAACATTGAATTTGAAAGAAGGGGTGTTTAGTCCGTCTCCAAGTGATTCGTGTGGATCGCAATTTAGCTTTTGTGATAAATTGGCCAAAGTGGTGACACCATTCCAAACCAATGACTAAAACATGTCTTGAAAACCCTTCACGAAGACCAATAAATAGAACGGTAAAACCTGCAAAACATAAATATTAAGTGTCAAAAACAGAGTACGACCTAATGTAACTGTTTAAACAATTGGAATTGAGATCTTTAAAGTTCAGATAATTGATATTTCTTTTTCAGATGAATAGTCATGCGCTTTTATGTGTATTTACATAATTCTAAACATTTAGTCAGTGTACTGTTTGATTGATTTTGGCATAATATTTGAGGATGTTTGGTATTTATGTTGTTTGTCGAATGATGGTTTTTATACATTATATATAAACAAAGATAATTATGAAAAAATAAGTAACTTCTTGTACTTTATATAACTATTCCATGTAAACATGTAATAATAGTGTCATACAGTGTATTCAAATGATTGCTACAAATAACATGGGGGATTAAGTGACAAAATGGTTTTGTTATAGTCGCGACAAAATTGTTGTCTCCAGTAAACCTCTGCACCTCTCTAGTCTTAATAAAAACCCTGCATTTTTGAATGGTCTGGGACACTTGACATTGTGAAAAATGTCGTCATTATGAGTTATTTTGGGAAATAAGTGCTGTGTGTGCTAACAATTACATTAAACATGAAAATACAATTGTAATTGATATAAGATTTACTATAGTTCAACTTATTAAATGTTGCATTAAAAAATAATTAATTGTGCTATCTTTATGAAAACCCTACATTGCTAATCTAAGGCTGTAATTGGGGTACAACTAATTCTTTTTTAGTTTCGGAATGGAGCCGAATGCCCGAAATTGGGAATGAGGGCAAATGTCGACTACACATTCGACAAAAAAAAAACACAATATCACTACCCTGAGATCTTGTTTATCTATATCTTCAGTTGATTTAATGAAGAGATTATATTTCGTCAATACTCAATTTTTCAAATAGAAATGTTTTGACAGAAACAGATTTAATGAGTTCTATTTTCTTTGTATAACTCTTTCTTAAGAAGTTGCAGACATACTATTTAGCAGAGTCTGTCAGCTGATATTCTCTCCGCCTGTCGTAGCACTCCTGTATGCCGCTATCTGCCAACAACGCCTTGATGGCGTCCACAAACTGGTGCTCAAAGGTCGACAACTGTCTCGTGTTCGTGATCGATCTGGCGAACGAGGCTAGCATTGCTCTGCAAAAAAAGACAAATCATTAATAAGCAGTAGAAGCCGGCGTCCCAGCTTAGACAGAGCCAGTAAATCCCCTCACGGTTCAAAAAAATTGTCAGAAGACTGGCCTCAATGGCAAGATAAAGAGTCGGTATATACTTTAATTACTTGTTTTCGGTTGGGCACGTAAATTAGTAGTATGGGTAAGTGAAAAGACCAAATTAATTTAGGATTGACATGAAGGCTTTTAGCAGTATAATTTAAACATGGTAATGATTTGAAGTGACATTTTTCAGTGGATATCTGAATTCTGTAACATTCCCACTCACGTGAAAAAGCACTAGCTGATAGCGTATGTTCTCCCACCCCCATTATCCTCAATTTAGACTTGAAAACCCAGCAGCGAAACCATATTTAGGAAATATTTTCCGATTTTACATGTAATAAATGTGTGAAAAGGGTGCTCAAGTTACAGAATAAAATATAGATTATTTTGTTACCAATACAAAAACATACAAACTTCATTATTCGGGCCTTTATAGTTGATTTTCAGCGTGTCCATTGCACGAATGATTGCATTCATGGCCATGAAGATGTTCTGATACACGATTTTGATAAAGCACCGTTTATCGTCCACTGAGTAGCCTGCACCATGGATTATCCGCATCTGCTTGATGAACGTGCTCTCGCCAGTGCCTGAAAGAAATTTGATTTCTCGTGTGATAGTCGGTAACATATCGAAATTGTTAAATCGGGTTCAATCTGTACAATTTGACTACTATTATTGCTCGGTTTTACATAGCGCAGCCTTCTTAAATAGTATTGACCAGGATAGGAAAATTCGAGAGGGAAAACCAGGGGTAGGATATTTGTCCCAAACCTAGTATGAATGTTTTTTGTCCATATATATCACTTTATTTTCAGATTTGTCTAACTGACATACATTTATTGTGTGGAGTATGAATTCTAAATGGTAACAGTTCACATAAAACCATTTAACTGCATAATGAAACACAATTAAGCAGGATCAATCGTTCAATAGTTGGCAACATTTGTAGTAAGATGTTTTTATTTATTGTGTTTAACAACATAAAGCCAGAAACTTATTAAACTCGTTATATTGAATGCATTAGCAACATATATGAATATGTGTGGAACCATTATTGCGCATTAGAATACAGTACCAACATGTATTTAAGCGTCAGATACGACATTTATTAATACTCAAGATGGTCGCCTATACAGAAATTGCAATATAAAAAGCACATCGTCAAGTATACAAACGGAACTGGTTGCCAGAACTACGTACCCAACAACAACCAACTTGAGTTCTCTTCTGGCATCTCGTTTGTCTTTTCTCAACTGCCCGCTCTATTTTTTTATGTATTCGTTTAAGCTCTTGCTGTTCTGCGCTGAGAAGGCACTCCATCTTGTTAAATGATACAACGACGCTTTCACACACAATTTCGCTAAAAGAACAAACTTGGCTGAAGCCAACTTTTTAGGCTCCGTCCACGAGTAAGATGCAAACAAACGCCCCTTGATGGCTACCTAGGAAGACAAAATTAAGTTGACCAGTAAGAAGAAGTAGTAGTAGTAGTAGAAGTAGTAGTAGTAGTAGTAGTGGTGGTGGTGGTGGTGGTGGCGGTAGTGGTGATGGTGGTGGAGGTAGTGGTTGTGCTGGTGGTGGTTGTAGTAGTAGTAGAAGAAGAATTAGTAGAAGTAAAAAGAAGCAGAATCAGCAGCAGTAGTGCAGTAGCAGCAGCAGCAGCAGTAGTAGTAGTAGTAGTAGTAATAGTAGTAGTAGTAGTAGTAGTAGTAGTAGTAGTAGTAGTAGTCGTAGTAGTAGTAGTAGTAGTAGTAGTAGTAGTAGTAGTAGTAGTAGTAGTAGTAGTAGTAGTAGTCAGTCGTAGTAGTAGTAGTAGTAGTAGTAGTAGTAGTAGAAATAGTAGTAGAAACTAGTAGTAGTAGTAGTAGTAGTAGTAGTAGTAGTAGTAGTAGTAGAAGTAGTAGTAGTAGTAGTAGTAGTAGTAGCAGTAGGTAGTAGTACAGAAGAAAGTACTAGCAGTGATAGTAGTATCTTGACAATATAAAGGCCATGTTTGAATCTACATCAATTGTTGAAAAAGACTACATCACTTTGTCAAGTCCTCAGCGATTGATGTCCATTATCTAAGGTGAGCGCTTAGACTAACCATCTATTGATACATTCAACGCATTATCTTCTTTTATGGCAGTATATTGATGATTCAGTTGCATGGTTTGTTAAAACGCAAAAACGCGTTTAGGTATTTATTGAATTTAAATGTTAAATAGCACCGGGAAAAAGAAGTATCGACTCTTTATATAAATCGTTTTTAACGAAAATCAGAAGTTTATCTAATATGGATGTATCACTTCAATAATCATACCCTTTGTAAGAGCAGAAAATATTTCAGAATTAGTATTTTTAAAACAAAATCAGGATATCAAATACTTTTTAATATCGATAAGATATCGATATTAGTTATTTATTTGAGTTTTCTGAGTTATAAGTACTATAATGCATGAAGAAAACTCCATTTAAATATATATATTATTCACTTACCTGGTTATTGATAAGTTTCACTACAAACCTGAATTGTTAAGTTTCACTACAAAACCTGAACACGTGTTGTGTGCTTGAGCAAATCCTTTCCGATGTTAAAACTTGATTGAAAGCGCGCCGTTTATATAGTTGAGAGTTGAATCCTGATACAGCCAATAGGCGAGTGATTCGTACGATTTACCTGGGAAGCACAATGTATTCTTAGGAACAGCCTTCATTTCGAGGAAGTGTTATGATTCTGAAACATATCTTAGCGTGATCTTACGTAAGATTCGTAGAATTTTGTTGTATGCTTATCGTAAGTACTGCGAACCGTTTTATCAAAGAAATCGCAGCTAAGATGTCGTAAGATTTGTGCTTAAAGCTACGACTGGGTAAGACCACTCTTAGCGTTCGTAAACATGGCGGTCGCATGAGCTTTAGACGTTGGTAAACCAAGAGAGTTGAGAATGTTTCGAGAAAGAAAGGATTTTGCAATCTCCGTGATGGTGAAATATTGATACTGTTGGACGTATTTATGTTTGATAACGTTAAAGATATTCGTTATATCATTCTCTGCATTAAACGTTAAAGGGAAATGAAATTTGTGATGTTGAGATAATTAATTCGTTTAATAGGTAAGTATTTAGTCATATTTGTTCAATATTTATCAAAACAAATGTTTTATGGTTTCTTTTTAAGTAAAACAGTTCATTTGTCATTATATCTTGAATTTTAAAGGTTGAATTATAATTCGGATATTGCAATATTTCGGACGTTGCTATACAAGTTTGTTATAGACGCAATTTACTGATATACCTTTTTCGCATAAAGTTTTGAAGTTTTCGTCTATCTTATAAAGGCACTGTATGGTGTCTGCGATATCTGCCCCACCGATTATAAGTAGTAAACTTTGCAAACACAAAATTACCAATGTTCTGTCAAAAATAGATTTATGAATTTTACAGTCAATATACATATGAACAGCTGAGCAACATCAATCTCACACTGCACAGTGAGATACAGGGTAGCAAAGTTATATTCTGATCGAGTTGCGCTCTTGCCCAATGTTATTTTAATGACACTGAATCACACTGTACAATATCAGTCAAGAGTCAGAAGTGGCTTAACTAATAGTGTAACATCATAAAACATTTGAATAAAATAGATGCCCCAATCATTCAACAAATTTAATTGAATTGCGTTTTCACATATTAAAGCTTAGTTTATTTGCAGGTTCATTGACATTGTGTCAAAATGGCCTGGGTCAACACACATGACACCTCTGTCTTTGACAGCTTTGGTTTGAACTTTGAAGGTATGACAATAAATAATGTGCATTTATGGATATACTATTTGAGGGACTATGGCTAGTATTGTGAAAAAGTGAAATACTACTGTAATGATCATGGAAATATTTTAGTTTCTACATCAATGCATTGCACATTACTTAAATATAATGTGTTAAATGCACATACATAATTTAACATTTTAATTTCTTTTAACAAACAGAGAAGATTAAATTATATTAGTTTATATCTGTAAAATTAATTTTATCTACACATAAAAGATGCAAATCAATGTTGAATTTATAATTGAAATTTATTTAAGATTACGTTAAGCTTATTAGCATCCTATAGCTACCTTAATAAACCATTTAACTGATGATTGTTCCAACTTCAACCTAGCTTTTATGAAATTTTCATTAGACCTTTCCTGGAAGAAAACCACCTGGGATACCTACTTGGCGACTCCGACTATTCGTTAAAAAAAATATGTATAAACGCCCTTGCTTAGGCCAACAACAAATGCAGTGGTGAGGTACAACCATGCCCAGTCAAGTTGTTGGATTGTGGTTGAGAGCGCTTTTGGACTGCTGATAGTAGATTAAGGTATTTACAACATCTATGTTTATTTTGGTCATATTATACCAGTTAAAAACATTCAGTTATTTTAATCAACATATGGCACCATTTACCATATAATCATACAAAATATATGGATTGACAAGTGCAATGCTTAATATCTTTCTCTTTAGAGCAACATTGTAATCATCACATCTACATCACAATCATAACAATTTAGTGAATGTAAAAAGACGGAAGCCTTAAGCATTGCACCGGGATGTCCACTCTTGTCTGTCCGTATATCTGTGGATGGGTTTTGCATAAATGAATGACCTAAGAAAGGAATTGTAGCTGTAAAAGTAATGTGTAAATATTTTTTCAAGTTTTAATCGTATATACGTATGTTGTTTGTTCTGAAGACTATTGTCTCTTTTAATGACTGATGGACTTGTTTGTGTATCTCTATCTGAAGTGGGGGCATCAGTGAGGAGACACATCTAGTAAAAAAACACATTTAAAACAGATTTTAAAGTTGCTTTTATGTATGCACATGCATATGTCAGGGACCTATACAAACAAGTTTGTATAGGTCCCTGATATGTTGATAAAAATGGATGCCGTAGATTATTGCAAATTTTGTTTTATTTATTTATTTATTTACCCATATTAGTCTTAAATTCAATTAAAATGCATAATAAACATCATTGATAATAAATTTGACATTGTAATTTAATCTCAACGGTAATATTTTTGTTTTACTCTATCGACAGGTGTCTACATAAAACTGGAGGATGTTTATTCATGAGACTCGATGAGTGCTGTCAAGCAGTAGATGCATGAATGCGCCTACACAACTTATGCATAGATCAGCAGGTACCACTGCCTGAACAACTTATTGAGGCACAGGAAGTGGATTATGTTGTGCACGGTGCCCCACAATAGGATAAAATGCAGCACTTATTGACATGATTAACTTATTTATGTAGGTGTTGTGTCATGCTCACTTATGCATGAAGTGCTATAGGTCAGCCATTGTGGTCTGTCTATGCCCGGCCTCATGCATTATCCACATTTAATGCTATGTTGATGAAAGTTAGTCATAATGTATTTGTTAATAATATCTAGGCTATCCTCAAGTGTGGTCAAAATCTTTGTAAGAGTGTTAATATTGACAAGTTCTATGTCATTATTTTTTGTTGATTTTTAGCTCGACTATTATATATGAAATATATATAGTGGAGCTATCCTACTCACCCCGGCGTCTGCATTAGCGTTGGAATGTTAAAGTTTGCGTACCACCTCAAATATTTCCTATGTCCCTTGACATATTGCTTTTATATTTTGCTTACTTCTTAACCAACATGACCCCAACCTATAAACAAGAGCAGACAACTGTATCAAGCATTTTGTAAGAATTATGGCCCTTGTTTTACTTAAAATATGCATATTATTGATAAATCTATGCTAAGTTTGCGTACCACCTCAAGTATTTTCAATGTCCCTTGACATATTGCTTTCATATTTTGCATACTTCTTTACCAACATGACCCCAATCTATAAACAAGAGCAGACAACTGTAACAAGCATTTTGTAAGAATTATGGCCCTCTTTCCACTTAGAATATGCATATTATTGATAAATCTATGTTAAAGTTTGCGTACCACCTCAAATATTTTCTATGTACCTTGTAATATTGCGTTTATATTTTGCATACTTCTTTACCAACATGACCCCAACAACATAACAAGAGCAGACAACTGTATCAAGCATTTTGTAATAATTATGTTCCCTTTTTATACTTAGAATTTTTTTTTTGAAGTTTTGTGTTTAGGTTCACTTTATTCCTAAAGTCTTTATTCCTAAAGTATCAAAGCTATTGCTTTTATACGTGCAGCAATTACTAACTATCAAAAGGGGACTTTGCAAGCAAAGTTATTTGACTCTGACTGGCATTTAGACAGATTTATGGCCCCTTTTATACTTAGATAATTTAACATTTGGTGAAGTTTTGTGTTTTGGTCCATTTTACCCGTAAAGTATCATAGCTATTGCTTTCAGACTTGGAAAACTTACCTTTACACTTACCTGACATACCACAATGAACTCCACCCAAACCATCCCGAACGCCCCACCCCAGAATTACCCCCCCCCCCCCCCCCGAAATTTTATTTTTTATTTTTGTCCTTGTTTTATTTTTGAAAGATCAACTAATAAATGACCACCCCCCCCACATTATACCCCCCCCACCATCCCCCAACCCAAAAAGTTCTTTTTTCTTTGAAACATGGTAAAAAAAACAAACACATATTTATTTATATTTATTTTTTGAATGACGGTCCAACCATCCCACCCAAGCTATTGCTATTAAACTTGAAATAAAATCTTATTTCTTTGTTTTATGTCTTTACAAATGTTCAATAGATTGTGGAAAATATACCTGAACTCAGAATCGTCTATATTAAAAGTACAACTTCTTTAAAACATTAGCGATCAATATGTTTCAATCACTTAGAATGTGACTGTATTACCTTGACCTAATTGAATATGAATAATTTCCCCATAATGGCTTACGTTATACTGTCAAGCACTCTAATAGTCAAGCACGCTGTCCTCTGACAGCTCTTGTTTTTATTAACAACACAATTTTTACACTCAGTCATGACTTGCTTATGATGATTACATAATTCCTTTATATTGTAACAAAGTGAAAATAAATTTTATTTTTATTTTTGTAACATAACAATACATGTACATTATTTGTTCAACAACTCTACAGCAAACGACCAATGAAGTGGAACAATATCTGAAAATGAAATACAATTTATGTTAAAAAAGGTTTGTAATGCAAAGTGCAGCTAAATAATAGTATCATTCTAACAATAAGAGATTTATATACACTAATTTTTTATTTTTTATGCTCCCCTTCAAAGAAGAGGGGGTATTTGTTTTGCACATGTCGGTCCGTCCGTCCAAGAAAGCTTACGCCTAGGATCATGAAACTTCCTAGGTACATTGATCATGACTGGCAGATGACCCCTATTGATTTTCAGGTCACTAGGTCAAGGTCACAGTGCCAAAAAACGTATTCACACAAGGCTGCCACTACAACTGACAGCCCATATGGGGGGCATGCATCTTTTACAAACAGCCCTTGTTTTTAACATGTTTAACATACATTTGTGTAAATATAAAAGGGATACAAATTAGCATTCGACCACAAGCTCTTGGCCAGTAAAATGTATTCTGAGGTCATTATTTCTAATATGTTGTGAAATTTTTGTTAAAATAAAAATTATTTGCATAAAATCTATTTTTATACAATATTACAAATTCATGATCAAGCAACTTAATTAGTTAATCTATATTTTTTATGGAACTTACATCTTTTTTGTCTTCACTGGCTTTTCTGAAAAAAAGAAAAGAATATCCAGTTGATTTGTACAATTGGTATTGTGAAATTTGACGAACCTTTTTTAACCCATTTATGCATAGTGGACTTTCCCATCCTTCTAAATTGGATCAATTTATTTTCACAATTAGGGGTGTTTAGTATATTTATTTCTATATTTAGAATATTTCTTACATAAATTCTTTTAAGCAAACAGCGCAGACCCTGATGAGACGCAGCATCATGCGGCATCTCATCTGGGTCTACGCTGTTTGCCAAGGCCTTCTTTCTAGACGCTAGGCAAAAAATGGGTTAAATAACATATATTAATTAATACATCACCGTAATAACTTTATGAATGTAAGTGTACACATTTTTTTATTTTGGTATTTTGTGAAGTTACTTGTATCGAACGATTAATATGCATTACTAAATATGGAAATCAATCTTTATGAGCTGTCGAACATGCAAACATGTTACTTCAATGACAAGACATTTTGATAGAATGCATTTATTAAAACTGTGAAATGTATCTGTCACCAAGTAACTTTATAAATAACGAACTTTATGTCACATAATTAATTTATGATAATGATACACATCGTTTTATGTTTTTTTTGTTACATTGACACACCTACAAAAATAAATGTGCTAACTTTATACTGTGTACTTGATTAAATATCTTACCAATTCATGTTCAACTGATGTGATGGATGAGCTCTCATTATTCACACATGCTTGTTGCTGTGCGCCTGAAAAGAAAGTACATAGTGTTCAAATTCAAATTCCAAAGATGAAGAAATAAGTGATGAATAGATACCAAATACATGAATATAAGTAATAACATATATATATATATATATATATATATATATATATATATATATATATATATATATATATATATATATATATACATACATGAACTGGACTGAAATGTGCCAAAACCACCATCTATCCCAACCAGTACCTCCGCTGGGAGAATGACTACTATCTTCAATAGAAAACAGCAAACAAACAATAAACGACAACGATTATTCGGTGCAAATTTGATAGTTTAATTACATTAAGTTTGAATGTATAATTCAAAGTACAAATTTAACCTTTTGCTTCCAGACTGACTTTCATTTTTATGTCCCCCACTATAGTAGTGGGGGACATATTGTTTTTTCCCTGTCTGTCGGTTGGTTGGTTGGTTGGTCTGTTTGCGCCAACTATAACATTTTGCAATAACTTTTGCTATATTGAATATAGCAACTTGATATTTGGCATGTATGTGTATCTCATGGAGCTGCACATTTTGAGTGGTGAAAGGTCATCCTTCAAGGTCAGAGGTCAAATATATGTGGCCAAAATCGCTCATTTTATGAATACTTTTGCAATATTGAAGATAGCAACTTGATATTTGGCATGCATGTGTATCTCATGGAGCTGCACATTTTGAGTGTTGAAAGGTCAAGGTCAAGGTCATCCTTCGAGGTCAGAGGTCAAATATATGTGGCCCAAATCGCTTATTTAATGAATACTTTTGCAATATTGAAGATAGCAACTTGATATTTGGCATGCATGTTTATCTCATGGAGCTGCACAATTTGAGTGGTGAAAGGTCAAGGTCATCCTTCAAGGTCAGAGGTCAAATATATGTGGCTAGAATCGCTTATTTTATGAATACTTTTGCAATATTGAAGATAGCAACTTGATATTTGGCATGCATGTGTATCTCATGGAGCTGCACATTTTGAGTGGTGAAAGGTCAAGGTCATCTTTCAAGGTCAAATATATGGGTCAAAATTGCTCATGTAATGTCACTTCTGCAATATTGAAGCTAGCAATTTTATATTTGAAATGCATGTGTATGTCATGGAGCTGCACATTTTGAGTGGTGAAGGGTCAAGGTCAAGGTCAAACGTCATATAGGGGGACATTGTGTTTCACAAACACATCTTGTTAAATCTTACATGTGACTGACATTGTGTATTTTTCTATAATGTTTTGAAAAGAGTAAGGTAAGAGTCATGAGATTTAATTAGTTAATATACCTTAATGAATAATGTCCGTCCATTTCTTGATAGCTTTGTATATCTTGCGGCTACACAAGCCAATGTAGTTCACTCTGAAATTGAGAGATAGTTTTCAGATTCATGTTTACAACTGAACATTTATTCTAACGCTATTTACACTGGGTAATAAAGTAAATTTTATGCCGAAAATAAATACACAGTACTCATCCTTATGTACTCAGAATAGATAAATATATAAGGAAAGAAGTGGAAATTCAGAAGATGAAAATATAACTTGAAAAGGGAGATAAATTTACTCTAAAAACAAACACTAAATTATGAAAATAAAATAATTTCTTCAAATTTAAGGCATATGAATAATGTATTGATTAAAAAAACTCGAATGTACTCGAATATTCTTCTACCACAAAAATAAAACATTATGATATACACACACACTAAAGATTTGTCAATTAAAAGGCTGACACAGACAGTCCATACGCGCGAAAATATGATTTCGTTATAACAAGAAAATAAATGCATAAATGCATACAAACATTTTTATTCTTTGGTGTAAATTAACACTATGAATTTAAATAAAAAATCAGTATCAATAACGAGACAAATTGACAGATACAAACGCTAAAATATTTGAAGAAATGAGTGGATATATTTACAACTATCATAAGTAAATCATCACTATCATTTGCTACTTGCCTCCGTTAGCTTTGTCGGCCATCTTGATTTTTTGACAAACGCGGGAAATCGTGTGATATAAGATGAAGTTTTTCGACTGGTTCGCGATATTCCAGATCGTACGCTTAGCTAAAATCTTAGCTGCGACTCGATACTTACGACAGCGTTCATAAAACGGGTATTAGCGGATCGTAAATGAAATCTTAAGTGAAGGATTTAAGATAAGATCCGCTAAGATAAGATATGTTGATTAAACGGCCTCCAGAATGCTCAAAGTTAGCGGAAATATTTCTTTTAAGTAATCTTTCTCGTTCTCATTATATCATTTTGTTTCCTTGCTTGTTTTGCATAATTGTGTGTATGTTTAATGCTGAGAATAAAGTGTTTGTGGAAATAATTTGCGAATATGCATGTAGCAATTAGCATTAACATATATCCTGCAATTAGACGTCCATGAAATATTTGCTTAAAAACATCTGTGCATACCAACTATAGAAAATTATCTTACCGGTGGCAGTGCAGTGCTCTTATCAGAATAGCAATATATTATATATAAAGTGTTTAGTTAAACAATATTTGTCAGACCTGTGATTATAATATGCATACTGATAATGTGAATATGTGAATTTCTAGTTCAAATATATTCAAATAGGCGCATGTTTTTTCTTAATTTTATTTAACTTATTGAGAATCTCAAAGTTCTATAATATATATTTTAATACTATAACAATTTTGCATAGTCCCCCTGTTTTAAATCTATTTCAAATACCATCAACGTGATATGATGCGTCTAATAATCATTTAAGCAATACATTACTGATTTGATTATTATACGTTTAAAGTTCATGCAAGTAGTTCATAAAAAGTAGGTAAGCGTATGCACATGTCGGATATGTAGATACTTGAAATAAACAGAGGCAACATTTCCAAGAACCATGCTCTGAAAAGAAAGATTAAAAGATTAAGAAAGATTAAAAGATATAAGAGCGATAAACAGTGACAACATGGAATTCCAGTTGTCAGTGCACAGTTCGGATTGGTTTATCGTTCAATCAATCACATATAACAGTTTTGAAGAAACATTTGAATTCATTCTTCAGTAAATTCGTTGAATTAATAAAAACACCAAATGCTTTTAAGGATGTTTGGCGATTGAATACATCAACTAATGAATAAACCATAAAGCTGACAATGCTGCACGAAAGAACTAGAACACATTGTCTTTAAGCGTCGAATTCCATTCCACACGTTTATCTTTACTATTAACATACATGCACTACAAGCGAAATGAGCTTTGAAATTGTAATGATGCGATTTGTGACCTATCAAAGACGTTTTAACTACGTCTGACAGTTGTTAAACTTTTAATTAGATTCCAATTGATATTCGTTTGTATTGCTTTTTAGTGTGAATGTCAATGGTATGGGTTCTTATTTACACGTGTGGATTTTATCAATATTTTATTTGAGAGATTGACGTGTCTTATAAACTTAAAACACTGTTCGTGTTTTGTACAGGCGGTAGGTCATTAAATAAACGACTAGCGGAACTGAATTGATCTCCCGCTAATAATTATCCAATTTCATAAATACAAATATACCTTTTATTTGTAGGTATAATGCACAGGGAAAAGTATATGGGTCATATAAATAATTGTCGAGCAGGCCTGTGACAAAGTATGGATACCAATGCGGAAGACATTAAGTAAGTTAAGAGTCAAGTTTGGTCGGTTATGTTGCGCTAGTAAGATAAGATAAAGATATATTGAAGGACTCAAATTGTTGTTACCCTAAACTTTTAGTAAAACGCGATATTCTTTTATACAAATACAATACAAACGTTTAGTTCAAAGCTGCGCATCAACATATAATGAAGTGCAAATATATACTTGTACTAATTTAACATAATTTATGTATCTATGTCTTATGTGTCTTTTGTATAAGTTTTATAAATTGATTGCTATTAAAATGTAGTTGAAGTATTTTCAAAGATGTGTAAATTAAAAACCTACTTACATCAAATATGACTTTTGTCACTTATGATTTACCTTAAAATATTGTCTATTTTTTTGTTGCATTTAACGTAATTTCTGGTTGGTTTTGTATTTTACGTTTTAAGAATTAGTATCTTTTTCATTTGCGTTTAAGAGTTTGTCAGCAGGAAGGCTGGACGTCTTCTAGACATGGACTAGCAACGCTGTCACACAATGAGAAGGAAACAACTTTGCGTCAACCAATATTATACACGTACCCATACACTTTATAAAGGAATGTAATGTTAAAACGTAATGGCAATCATGGTCGAAGAAGATGCCCTAAGGCTGAATCGGCTTACATGTTACGAATGTACAGTTAAGGGGTGCATTATCTATATGTGTAAAGCCATAGTAATGCCCCATTTCCATATCGTTATTGTCATTGAACTATGCAGGGCGGGTGTACAAGGAAATTTTTTACTTAGATGCAGATAAAAAGCTAAACTAGACGTATTACAAGATTACCATCCAGCTCGATAAACCACTTTAGATGACATTATAACTACAGTCAGCGGTAACGTAACCAAACAACATATGGAGCCTTCAATTTTTCCTTGTCAGCAATGTACGCGTACTTTATGCCGTGCTCAAGATAAACTTATTATTTATTTACACGCATGTTTGTTTTGAAGTTAGTTTGGTAGAAGGACGTATTTTAAATGAATTACTGCCCCTCTTTTCTGTTATTTTCAAACACATTTGATATACCTTTCTTGCATGTAGTTTAGCTTGGTTGTCAATGAAAATGACCTTCGTGTAAACATTGATAGGAATTATACTGATATTATCGCGAAAATATAATTTTAGTTGCGTTGTCTCTTTACTACGGTTTGACATGTTTTGTTACAAAATAATCGTTAAATCCCCTCAATTAATTTGGTTGAAATAATCAGCATTATGTGTATACGAAAACGCTCAACGAACTTGTTCACCGTCTTATACAAAGGGTTTAGATTTCCATGTATCATGTTCGGTTTTTCTATCGTCGAGAAGATCACTGTCATACTGCAAGTGCCTTTTCTCTCGTCAAGAAGTTCACTGTTATACGGCAAGTGCCTGGTGGATTTACCTTTTACTCCTGGTGTATCGTGTACTAAGAAATGAAATATATTGCGCAGACCGCTTTGCAAGCACATGTTTTACGATGCATTGTGTTTCATGGACATCTTAAAAATATAAGTTCGATGTGTCGGTTTCCGACGTACCTTTGTGAAGAAATAAATATTGAGCTGAAATGGGATATCAATGAATCCTTAAACATATTCTTTGGTTGAAACGAGGACCGTTTCAAGTAATTTTAAATCTGAATATTTGCCAGAGAGTCTTAATCTTATTTAAATTTGCGGATATCCTCTCTGGGCAAAAGTGCAAACTATGTAAAACTGCTATGATACATAACATAAACTAATCGTTCTCAACGGCGACAACTGATAAGTCATAATCCGTCGACTTCGTTTTCGTCCGTTTCCCTAATTAACAACAAAGACAAAAAATTGACATTTAAAATAACTTATATAAGTATAAATATTAATTTTTGTTTTTATGCAATCACAGGCTGGTTATCAAATTGCTCGTTGAAAAGTTTTAATGGAGTGAGACCTTTCTCTTATATGACCATCATATAAATGGGTAAATATGTCAATTTAATGGTTACACTAAAACAATTAAGCAAATAAACCATTGTGTGAACTTATGATAACACAAATTAAATTTCATCAATTCCATTAACATGTCAGATCTTGTTCTTCGTTATGTTATGCTGGCAAAAATCAGTTTCAAACATGTGTTACTCTGATTATAAATCTTAATGTACCATGTTGTCATACATTCTTGTGGGTAACACAATCACTAAATAGCGCCATTGTTTATGCTGTGAATTAACATATTACAAATTATGATAAGTGATCAAAGATATATACTTTTCCTAGTTTGAGCGCAGCAAATTAGAGGAAAATTATTTTCCTTTGCATAAGAAAGTCTCCTGTAGGGTTTGCTAAGTGTATTGTTTTGGCGGGTAAATATGCTCGTGGAATAGCCATTCGGTTTTGCGATACGAACCAGAGAACACGTGCATTTTCCTAATATTTTATTTGATATAAAATATTGACAAGTTTTTTCATGAAAATGAATGTCTGCAGGAATGTAGTCAGTTGTTGATTTTGTGTGTAAACTATATGAGCATTAGTTCATGTATGAGTTATGAAATCTCTATCAAAATGTGAATTGTTCACATTTGTTTATTGTCATACGTTATAAATGTGTCATCTGGTCGTTCGCATAGATACCAAAATACAAGCTGTATTTTCAATTTATATCGTTGCGTGTGTTTGTTGTTTATTTTAAAGACGTATAAGATATAAGATAAAGAAAGTCAATTAAGTATATGTTAAGTTCCAAATTTTGTTATCAGTGTGACTTTAATTAAATTATTCATTGATATGTTTATTGTACGCATAACTTGAATTAGAGCTAGTTTAGAACTAAATGGAAATACCCAAAAAAGTAAAGCAGGTTTTACTACCGTTTTTATAAAATGTATAAAACTAAATAAATCTAGAATGGCATTCATGTGGAATAACACTTTCCGATGTATGACTCATCTGTGTGTGCGTAAGTTATACTTACTGTACTTGTGATATTATATGTGCTGTCATATACAGAATAAACCATATTTTGTAGAGGTATACTCTATTAGTCTTTTTGTATAGACAACGCATATACAAGTGTAGATATTTAGGCATATTTTTATAAGCATTTGTATCCTAAATTGTTCAAAATTACCAGTGTTATTACTCGTACTAGCCGATATATATGTGCTCGCTACGAATAACAACAACTCATTCTAATACTATTGTTTCTAATCAAAATAATAAACAATTAAATGATTGCAAAATAGGGTTATTCAATACGAAGTTGCGCCATTTAGCAACGTTGGTGAGTTAAATGAAATTGATATATAATAAAATGGACAAGTATAACTAGAATGAATTATGCAATGTCATATTGGTAACTCGTTTGAAACATTTGCATAAAACAATTGAAACTTTGTACACATATATTTCGCTTAACTATTAGCAATTACAATATTTGCTTCATCAATATATTAGTATTGCATTGTGATACAAGTACATAAACGCTTGAGCATATTACAGTATTGTACAAGGATTTTGTCCATGGAACCATATTAAATATATACTAATTAATTAAACATATCCTTATTTGTAACTGGTATTACAAAATATCTTTTTATGCAAACTATTGCAACATGGTGCCAAGACTTTAAATACAGGACTTTCAACACGTGTGTGCAATGAGCCTATTTAGCCTATTCAACAGCCTTTTCAGTCTATTTAGCCTATTTAGAAAGTTTAATACATAGGTTGAAACATACATCCTATTTAGCCTATTTAACAGCCTTTTTGACAGCCTTTTCAGCCTATTTAGCGTATCTATAAAGTTTGGTACATATGTTGAAACATACATCCTAGTTAGCCTATTTAACAACATTTTCAGCCTATTTAGCCCATTTAGCAAGTTTAGTACATTCCTATTTAGCCTGTTTTACAGCCTTGTCAGCCTATTTAGCAAGTTTAGTTTGAAAGTTAAATAGAAATATACATGCTATTAAGCCAGTATTAGCCTATTAAGCAGCCATTTGAACCCCTATAGCCAATTAAAACAAAACATTACTTAGGCAGAAATATACGTGCTATTTAGCCTTTTTAGCAAGTATATCAAATGAAACCTGAAAGAAACATCCCATGGAGCCTATTTTGTAGCATATTCAATCTTTTCAGCATACTAAGCACGTTTATTAAATAGGATAAAACATTTTCCAATAAGTGAGTATGCTAATTTTAATAAGGGTCGGACTCAGGTGCAGCCTATTTAGCGTATTACGCGTCCTTTTTCCTGTGAGTGGGTATGCCCCTGTGAGGGCCCTTTTCGGACGAACAAGAGTTATCTCCCGGAAGCGACCTAGTGCACGCTGACCAGCCGTCGACTACCTATCGGGCTCAACTAGTTTCGGCCGGGACTTTTAATTAGGGTCGGCCGTTCATGCGGAATATTTAGCCTATTTCTCGTATGCGTCATTTCCCAGTGACAGAGTATGTCACTTTAAGGGGCCCTTTCGGACAAATAAGAGTTATCCCCCTGAATCGACCTAGTGCTCGCTGACCAGCATTCAACTGTATAACGGGCTTACCTAGTTTTGGCCGGGACTTTTAATTAGGGTCGGCCATGCATGCAGCCTATTCAGCGTATTACGCGTCATTTTGCCTGTGAGTGGTATGCCCCTTTAAGGGCCCCTTTCGGACGAACAAGAGTTATCCCCAGGAAGCGACGAGCCGTCGACTGCCTATCGGACTGAACTAGTTTCGGCCGGGACTTTTAATTAAAGCCGGAAGTACATGCAGCCTATTTAGCATATTTCTCTAATGCGTCATTTCCCAGTGAGTGGGTATGCTCCTTTAAGGGCCCTTTTCGGACAAACAAGAGTTATTCCCCGGAAGCGACCTAGTGCAGGCTGACCAGCTAACGACTGCCTGTCGGGCTGACCTAGTTTCGACCGGGACCTTTAGTTAGGGTCGGACTCAAGTGCAGCCTATATAGCGTATTACACGTCATTTTGCCTGTGAGTGGGTACGCCCCTTTAAGGGCCCCTTTCAGACGAACAAGAGTTATTCCCCGGAAGCGACCTCGTGCACGCCGACCAGCCGTCGACTGCCTATCGGACTGAACTAGTTTCGGCCGGAACTTTTAATCAGGGTCGGCCGTGCATGCAGCCTGATTAGCCTATGTCTCGTATGCGTCATTCCCCAGCGAGCGGGTATGCATCTTTAAGGGCCCATTTCGGACAAACAAGAGTTAATCCCCGGAAGCAACCTAGTGCACGCTGAACTCCCGTCGGCTGCCTGTCGGGCTGATCTAGTTTCGGCCGGGACTTTAAATCAGGGTCAGAGTCACATATAGCCTATTTAGCGTATACCATGCGAGTGGGTATGCACCTTTAAGGGCCCATTTCGGACAAACAAGAGTTAATCCCCGGAAGCGACCTATTGACGCTAAACTCCCGTCGGCTGCCTGTCGGGCTGATCTAGTTTCGGCCGGGTCTTTCAATTAGGGTCGGAGTCAAATATAGCCTATTAAGCGTTCATGCAGTAGATGTAGTGTAACCATTACTATACGCGCATGCGTGGTGTTCTGGATTCCGGATTCTTGTTTAATATTATTTCTTCGCGCATGTATGCTGGCTCTCGGATTTGTTTATTGTTATTTTTGCGTTGCTATTGTCTACTTCTTGACAAAATGAAGTGTAGTTAATGGTGTGCAATTGGATATATTTATCTAACTTAATTCAAAAAGACCAATGAAACAAAATATAAGTACAACATTGTGCACACTGGCACGCCTAAAGACATATATGTTTTAGCATTGAATGTAATAATGATTGATGTTCCTGTTCAGATATTTGGTTGTTTAACGTGGTTTTACCTCAAAGAATCAGGGATAAGAATGATTGTTCGGTAAAAAAGTAGACTATCGCACGGTGTAATGAATTAATTTCAACCAGACGAAAGTCTGTTACGATGCTCTGTCGACAAAACTAACAGTAAATAATACTGTTGACGCTGAATTATATAACTTAACTTTGAATGACAGACGACACTCTAGGCATAATATAGCAACGTCTGCACGACCCAAATGGTATCTGCTTTGTGGCATTTTATCAGCGAAATCGTGTGCGGTTTCAAATGTTGACTGGTGTATAATGTATTTTGGATTCACGTATCGATGCTATGCAAAATACTAAATTGTGTTTATTTAATGAAACTAGTATCTAAATGGTTAGTTATATCGGATGAGCTCATTTGAAGCTCAAAACGTTGGTAACCGTCCGAACGGAATTCATGTCCGTTAGAGCTAGTGTAGGGGGACAGTACAAAGTGTTTTGTTAACATGCATATTATGTTACATCATCTTAAAAATAGGTATAAATGTTAAAAGGTACAACACATTGTATCCAGACAAACGGCACGCGGCAAATCGGCTCCCTGCGTTTTTGGCATTCCCGGACAATGGGCTACTCGTAAATTTGTCCACTATGACAAATGATCCCCCAATTGGCCACTTAGAAAATCGGCACCAGTTTGTTCGCTATAATATATTGTTTTCAACTGTCATCTGATATTGTGCAGCCCCGATCGATCACATCCTTCCTAACGAACAATCGCCACAATACATATTCAAATATGATACATGTTTTGCTGCGGGTTTCGGCAGTTGTTTGGTCATCATCGCCTTTTATTTTGGACATTGGTCGAGTGCGTCCAGAAAGACAAGGCCATGGTAGAGGCAGCTTAAGTGAAAACATGATTGATACGGATTTCATAAAAAGATCGATGTTAATTGCTAGTTTAAAGAGTCTGCTGAGAAAACGGACAATAAGATCTTTTTATAAGGAATAGTAAGATATGCTGTTAGAAACTGTACGTTTAAAATATACATTTGCTAGTTTCATACATGTGCTTTGTTTGTAATAACAATGAATAAGTAATTTGTAATTGTGTCGATTGTGTCGATATCTGCCTTTGATTAAAACATTATTATTTCTTTAGAAAAAAATTAATAGTTCCAGATATACCCATTAAGAAAATGCCGTTTAATAAAAAAATCTGTCTCGGTATTGAATCATATACATTTTCTTAATGGGTATATCTCGAAACTATTTAATTTTTTATAAAGAAATAATAATGTTTTTATCAAATTCGGACTTTAACATTACGTGAAGAATTTGACAGATAACAGCGTTCTACATGTCACCCATCTTGTGGTCTTGTGTTATCTCACCCGCCGCACTCTGTTCAGCATGTATTCACACATTCATTTATGACACGCGCAACACTACTAATAAAAATAACCCTTTTGTATGGGAAAGAACAGGGTTACAACACTATTCGAACCCCTGACAGTGACATATTCTTCAAAATTGTGTACTACATTCAATTAGTTGACGGTAACAAGATATTTTTTGACACTGGTGCTGGCAATCATAGCAAATTATTTGACATGAATGAAGTAGGGAGGGGATAAACTGAAGAGTGCAGATGAGCACGTTTAGGTATACATGCATACTGCGGTTGTGACACAACAAGCTCTTTCAAAGGAAAGGGGCATATCAAACCTATTAAGTTGATGGAAATAAGGCCACGTACCGTTGCTCAATGGCTGCTTCAGGCATGGAAATTCTAGAACCGACTCGGTACATAAATTGCGTTTTCTTAAAATAAAGGAGGTATGTGATAATAGCCTAAATGCGTCGAAGAATATAGACTTGTCAGTGTTGCCTCCCTGTAAGCAGTGTCTCCTGCAACACATCCGTAGAGTGACGTATCAAGTCGGCTTATAGAAAGGGCACACATACCCGATCGAGATATACCACTTGCAACGAAAGGCCATGGATGGACCAAAAACACTAATACAGGCCTGATTGAACCTATTTGGATTGATGGAGATATACTCCCGCCTCCAATTGTTGATGTATTAGAGGACATGGCAAATGAACTTGAAGAATATAATTACACTAATGATAGTGATACTGAAACGGAAAGAGTTGGCAATGAAGAAAGTTAAACAGTATATTTGAATTAAAAGAACAAGCAAATGCAGCAATGAGCAACTAAATAACTAATAGGAAGAGATTATGTTATTTCCTTGTTTTATATGTTTACCCCATCCACTTTTCGGGGCGTGTTAAATCTATTTAACTTCAGAAAATGTCCTTTATATCGCTCTTTTTTAATGTCTGAAAGTAGTGGCTTATGCTGACATTCACATATTTGTGAATATTGAAAAGGCTTTCAAATAGGCTAAATTGGATATATGCTTTAACACATGTAGTAAATTTGCTAAATAGCCTGAATATCGGACATGGACTTAAACTGATGAGACATCAAAGTGTTGGGATCGGGTGTGAAAAGGACAACACAAATGGTTTACGTTATGATGTTTTAAAACTGTTAATCTAACTACATATTTTTTTCCTTATTTACGATTTGTTTTTTCGACGCTGTTCATGCAACATTTACAAATATGTAGGTTATAGTATCGGCAAATAACCTTTAATAAACTATTTTGCATAGCATCGGGGTTTGGTTACACATACGTAATGCACCGGTCACAAAATAAGAAACTGCACTAGACTTCGCAGACAAAACATAACGGATCAGATGAGATTTGGAGCTTGCGGAGGACACTTAAACATATTTTGATTTTCGTATGTCAATTTAAATTTAAATTGTACAATGCCGCGTTAACAGTACTGTTTACTTTCTAAGCTAGTTATGTCGACAGTTGAATATGTCGACAGAGCACAGAGCAGAGCACAAAACAAACGTTCGGAAAATTGAAATACATTAATTGTATCGTGAGTTGTTTTAATTCATTATAGTATATATTCATATCGCCGATTCTTTTAGACACGAACCTTGTATAACAACTTAACAATCTATGTCTTAATAGGAACCCACAAAATATTAGAAATTGAATGATAATACAAATTTTAGATTAGCCTGCACTAGGACGCTTTCGGGTGATAACTCTTGTTTATCCGAAAGGTGCTTTTAAATGTGCATTCCACTCGCCGTAGATATACATGTATAGTGCATAATACGCTTTAAAGTACGTCCCCCTGACGCCGACTCGAATGAAAATCCCAGGCCAAAACAAGGTCAGCCCGACAGAAAACCAACGGGAGATCAACGTACATTAGGTCGCTTCCCGGGTATAACTCTTGTATACCCGACAGGGGCCCATAAAGGTACATACCCAATCGCGGTGGATGTAGCGCATAATACGCCTAATAGGATGTATGTACGCCCCCCAAACGCCGACTATAATAACAACCACGGGCAGAACATAGGTCAGCCCGACAGGCAGCCGACTTGAGATCTGCTTTCAATATGTCGCTTCCGGGGGATAACTCTATTTTGTCCGAGATTTGCGTTAAACTTTCTTACACATTCGCCGTGGATATAACGCATAATATACATAATACGCTGTGCGTACGAATCCATCCTGATGCCGACCCTAATTGAACCCCCGGGCCGACACAAGTTCAGCCGGAGAGTTAGCCGAGGGAGATCAGCGTTCACTAGGTCGCTTCCGGGGTATGGCTCTTGTTTATCCGAAAGCGGCCATTAAAGGTGTATACCCACTCAATGGAAAATGAATTATACCAGTGATACGCTAGATAGGCTGTATGTGACTCCGACCCTTATTTAAAGTCCCGACCGATACTAGGTAAGCCCGACAGACAGTCGACGGAATGCAAGCGTGCACTAGGTCGCTTCCAGTGGATAACTTTTGTTTGGCCAAAAGGGGCCCTTAAAGGGGCATACCCGCTCAATGGAAATTGACGCATGCGAGAAATAAGCTAAATAGGCTGCATGCACGGCCTACCCTAATTAAAAGTCCCGGCCGAAATTAATTCAGCCCGATAGACAGTCGACGGCTGGTCAGCGTGCACTAGGCCGTTTCCGGGGATAGCTCTTTATCGTCAAAAAAGGGGCCTTAATACGGCAAACCCACTCACAGGTTAAATGACGCGTAAAACGCTAAAACGGCTGCATCCAACTTCGACCATTATTAAGAATCCCGGCCGAAACTAGTTCAGCCCGACAGGCAGTCGACGGCACATCAGCGTGCACTTTGTCGCTTAGGGGGATATCTCTTATTTGGCCGAAAGGGGCCCTTTAAGGGTCGTACCCATTCACAGACAAATTGCTTAATAGGCTGCAACTGACTCCCAAACTAAAAGTCCAGGTCAAAACTAGATCAGCCCGACAGGCAGTCGACGGCAGATGAGCGTGCACTAGGTTGCTTCCGGGAAATAACTCTTGTTTCGACCAAAGGGGCCCTCAAAAGGGTATACCCTCTAATTGGAAAATGACGCAAACGAAAAATAGGCTAACTAGGCTGCATGCACGACCGACCTTAATGAAAAGTCCCGGCCGAAAGTAGCTCAGCCCGATAGGCAGTCAACGGCTGGTCAGCTTGCACTAGGTCGCTTCCAGGTGATAACTCTTGTTCGTCCGAAAGGGGCCCTTAAAGGGGGTAACCCACTCACAGGCAAAATGACGCGTAATACGCTAAATAGGCTGCACCTGACTGCGACCCTTATTAAAAGTCTGTCGAAACTAGGTCAGCCCTACAGGCAGTCGACTGTAAATCAGCGTGCTCAAGGTCGCTTCCGGAGGATAACTCTTTTTTGGCCAAAAGGGACCCTTAAAGGGGGCATACCAGCTGACTGGAAAATGACGCATTCGAAAAATAGGCTAAATAGGCTGCATGCACGGCCGACCTTTATTAAAAGTCCCGGCCGAAACTAGTTCCGCCCGATAGGCAATCGACTGCTGTGTAGCTCGCATTAGGTCGTTTCCAAAGGATAACTCTTGTTCGTCCGAAAGGGGACCATAAAGAGGCATACCCACTCACAGGCAAATTGACGCGTAATACGCTTAATAGGCTGCACCTGACTCCGACCCTAATTAGAAGTCCCGGCCTAAACAAGGTTAGACGTTAGTCAGTCGACTGCAGATCAGCATGCATAAGTTCTTCTCCAGATAATAACTTTTGTTTGGCCGAAAGGGGCTCTTAAAGGGCCATACCCGCTCACTAGAAAATGACGCATACAATACATAGGCTTTATAGTCTGCATGCACGGCCGACCCTAATTAAGAGTCCCAACCGAAAGTAGTTCAGCCCGACAGGCAGTCGACGGCTGGTGAGCTTGCACTAGGTCGCTTTCGGGGTATAACTCTTGTTCGTCTGTGGTCCTTGAATGGGTATACCCACTCACTTAAAAAAGACGCATACGAGAAATAGACTAAATAAGCTGCATGCATGGCTGACCCTAATTAAAAGTCCCGGCCGAAACTAGTTCAGCCCGATAGGCAGTCGACGGCTGGTCAGCTTGCATTAGGTCGCGTCGGGGGGATAACTCTTGTTCGTCCGAAAGGGGCCCTTTAAGGGTCATACCCATTCACAGACAAAATGACGCGTAATACGCTTAATAGGCTCCACCTGACTCCGACCCTAATTAAAAGTCCAGGTCGAAACTAGGTCAGCCATACAGGCAGTCGACGGCAGATCAGCGCGCACTAGATCGCTTCCGGGAGATATCTCTTGCTTTGCCGAAAGGGGCCCTTAAAAGGGTATATCCACTCACTAGAAATGGCGCATACGAGAAATGGTCTAAATAGGCTGCTCGTGACTCCGACCCTAATTTAAAGTCCAGGTCGAAACTAGGTCAGCCATACAGACAGTCGACGGAAAATCAGCGTGCACTAGGTCGCTTCCGTGAGATATCTCTTGTTTGGCTGAAAGGGGCCCTTACAGGGGCATACCCATTCACTGGAAAATGACGCATACGAAAAATAGGCTAAATAGGGTGGCCAAAATACGCTAAATAGGCTGCACCTGACTCTGACCCTAATTAAAAGTCCAGGTCGAAACTAGGTCAGCCATACAGGCAGTCGACGGAAAATCAGCGTGCACTAGGTCGCTTCCGTGAGATATCTCTTGTTTGGCCGAAAGGGGCCCGTAAGGGGTATATCCACTCACTCAAAAATGACGCATACGAGAAATAGGCTAAATAGGCTGCATGCACGACCGACCCTAATGAAAAGCCCGGGTCGAAAGTAGTTTAGCCCGATAGGCAGTCAGCGGCTGGTCAGCTTGCACTAGGTCGCTTCCGGGGGATAACTCTTGTTCGTCCGAAAGGGGCCCTTAAAGGGCATACCCACTCTTTGGCAAAATGACGCGTAATACTCTAAATTGGCCGCACCTGATTCCGACCCTAATTAAAAGTACCGGCCGAAACTAGGTAACCCCGACAGGCAGTCGACGGCAGGTAAGCGTGCACAAGGTCGCTTCCGGGATATAACTCTTATTTGGGAATACCCCGCTTACTGGAAAATGACGCATACGGCTTGTACATAGTTTTATATATTTGCTGTATATTTGATCTTATTTAATATACTTACTGATTAGTCTAAATTGGTTTAATAAATACATATTTATAAACGACTGAATATGATGTATTTTTTATCTTTTTAATAAACTGACTAAATAGGCTAAATAGTCTGGTAAATAGGCTTAACAGGGTAAATAGGGTGCATGTTTCAACCAATACACCTGTTTAGGAGGCTTATTAGGTTGAAGAGGCTACTTAAAAGGATATATATTATTATTGTTTCATCTTTCATTTAAAAATTTTGCTAATTAGGCAAAATAGGCTTATCTGGCTGCTAAATAGGATACATAGGATAAATTAGACGAATATTTCAGCTTATTTCAAATATTAATAATAATGGCATAATAGGTCCAAATGAATGCTAAATGGGCAAATATGAGCTTAATAGGATTTACTTTTTAACCTACGAACTAAACTTGCTAAATAGGTTAAATAGGCTAAAAAGGCTGTTAAATAGGCTAAATAGGACGTATGTTTTAATCTATGTACTAAACTTGCTAAATAGGCTAAATAGGCTGAAAAGGCTGTAAAAAAGGCTACATAGGCTTAAGAAGATATATGTTTTAATCTTTGTACTGAACTTGCTAAATAATCTTAATAGGCTGAACGTGCTGCTAAATAGGCTAAAAAGGCTAAATTGATGTATTTTTAACCTATATAAATAGACTAACTAAATAGGCTTAAAAGGGTATTAAATATGTAAAATGGCTAAATTGGATGTATGTTTTAACATACGTACTAAACTTGCTAAATAGGCTGTTAAATAGGCTAAATAGGATGTATGTATTAACATATGTACTAAACTTGCTAAATAGACTAATTATGCTGAAAAGACTGTTAAATAGGCTAAATAGGCTAAATAGGATGTATGAATTAACCTATGTACTAAATTTGCTAAAAAGGCTAAATAGGCTACTCCACACACGTACTTGCAACGCATGTTTTGTTTTACGTTAATATAGAGATGCATTATTTTAAAAGTCTAAGTTAAAGCCCTTTTAAAATCGAATATGGTTGAATGCTACGGACATGTGTGTCGTGTGATATTAATGCTTTTTTTCTTCAGATTATTGCTTGTATTTCCATGTAAGCACATTATTCTTGGAGTGTTTTTGAACACCACTTCTATCTCTGTCGGCATTTGGCAAATTATCTCATAGGCTTAAACATCAGAAATTGATACTCTATCAACGAATTATTTTTTAGAAATAACATATAATGCACGCACACAGACTAATTTACAAATAAAATGTAGCATGAACATAGGAATTTCGAATCTAAAGTGTTGTATGCATACAGTTATTACACGATATGTATTTTTAAATGTAAATATCAACGTTCGTTTTTCTTCTAATTCAAATAAAAAATATAAAGCTATTGATCTTAAGTCGTTTATTACGTTATCAGATGAGTGATCCCATGTATATTATTCAGTTTTCATACAGAGCCAGAAAAAGGTTGTATAGTTTTCTTATCCATTATTGGATGAATGTACATCACATGTCATGCTTATATTTTCATAATAATAAACACTGTTTAAACCAAATAATGCGTTATTTTTTCAAAATAATTAAATCATGTTTTAAAATTATTTATGAATACCTATGGGGCCCAATATAATAAACGTTTAGTAAAATTTGAATTTAAATTTAAATTATGTTTACGATTTGTCTCGGGGAAGGTTTTCGGGCGCGAAACATGAATACAGTGGTAACAGTACATTGATGTGAAATAACACGAACATAAATGGACGTTATACGAATGTGCACTATTGATATCGGCACTTAAATTTAGCTAAATTCTAATGGAAGCTTGCGAATTGTGGTGGCGCGAGTGAGAATCAATCTGGATTCTAACATCGAAAAATATTTTGCATAGAATATACGTTTTCTGTACGATTTTATTTTTAAATATTTGTAACTAAATGCATATATGTATAAACAATAAATAGGCATTCCTTTTATACGTTTATTTATTTATTCCAAAATAGTCCCCCGTAATCACCCAAAATTTCAGAGAGTATAAAATAAGTGCTTTTATAGCAGAAAACACAACGTGTTGCACTTTAATACGCATCTCGATAATATAGCATGATTTTCAAGTAAAGCACTATTCACGAGTTGTTCCTTTTATTTCAATCTATTTCAAACGGCTTTGACAAGATAAATCAGACACAGGGGTGTGAAAATAAAGCTATGGATTCATTTGTTCAGGTCACGATGATTATAAGGTCGTGTTAAAGGTGCGTGCATTGACTTTATTTTGTAGACTATATACGCGCTGTCCGATCTCGTTGTTTGTTAGTGCTTGCATGATTTGTATATTGGATAGAAAATAAAGAAACAAACATCTTAACACTTATTAAATATCAATTTATGTATTGGCAACATTTTTTTCCAACCAAGTTATGCTATCAAAGGAAACTATTATTAACTAACAATAATAAGAAGTGGCGCGGCAGAGGCCGACGCGGATCCCCACGACGCATAGATGTTATATTAAAAGGCAATTTTGGGTGGGCAAGGCCTATGTTGGTGGGGCCCCGGGGTGGGTAATGTGGACATGGATGGTCGATATAGACCGTGTTGTCATAAGAGATGGTCAGCATTAATTTGAAGTCAATTGGTGAATAAATGAAGAAGTTATGTTTAAACAAAATTTTGGGTGGGCGTGGTCATAGTTGAGATTTAACGTATTGTCATAAGAGAAATTCAGTATCAATAAGAAGTGAATCGGTGTAGAAATGAAGAAGTTATAGTAAAACGCAATTTTGGGTGGGTGTGGCTTATGTGGGCGGGGCCCAGGGGTGGGTAATAAGGACATTGATGGACGAGATATACCGTGTTTTCATAAGAGATGTTCAGTTTTAATTTGAAGTCAATTGGTGAAAAAATGAAGAAAAAATGTTAAAACAAAATTTTGGTTGGGCGCGGTCTGCGTGGGTGGGGCGCCCTAGGATTTGTAATGGGGCCTGAAATAGTTGAGATTGACCGTATTGTCATAAGAGATGTTCAGTATCAATTTGAAGTAAATCGGTGTAGAAATGAAGAAGTTAATGTAAAATAACCTAAAAAAATGAGTGAAAACCTCTGACTCAGCCCAATCCCAACCCCCTTTACTTTTGACCCAGCGTTCAGATCAAAAATCCAAATAGTGCACTGTCGCACATAATGGTGCGTTATGTTGAAATGGTTGGTCGAGATAGACCGTGTTGTCCTAAGAGATGTTCAGTATTAATTTGAAATCAATTGGTGAATAAATGAAGAAGTTATGTTAAAACAAAACTTTTGGTGGGCGTGGTCGGGCACTATATTCTCCTACACTATTAGCACTAGAACCTTGAATTTTACACACATGGTAAAGTTATTATCATGTGCGTCGCATGTTGTTATAATGAGTTCTTTTTACCCATTTTGTCCATTTATTTACCCATAACTTTTGACCCAGGGGTCAGATCAAAATTCCAAATAGCTCACCGTCGCACATATGCTCATAGCTACCATGTGTGCGAGTTTCAAGGTTCTAGTGCTAATAGTGTAGGAGATGATAGTGGCCAAGACAGACGGACAGACAGCGGAGATCAATACAATATCCCCACGCTTTTATATTATTTTGTCTTTAACGTCGTTCATGTTTCTTTACAGATAGGTTTATGTATTTAAAAGTGCACGTGCAAACTAGTTTATTTAACGTTATCAAAACCGCCTTTAAAGGAATCAACATGTGTTTATCTGTCCGTGTCGATCATCTACAGTTTCGTAACCAAACTAGCCAACGATATAATGGGTTGGAAGTTAAATCATATTCAGAACCGAAAATGAAAGAACACATATCGCATCTTACCATAATAGGTAATTGGTTTATACTGTTATATTTGTTAACTTTTATTTTTTAACGCGTTTCTATTTGCAGTTCACATATATATGTATTGATAGTTTGTTATATTATCTTTTACAGCTGCGTTGGTTCTAACACAGATTTCGAGTTACGGTAAGATTATTTTTTTAAATTAACTATTTGGATCCTAAAAATTAGTTTTTTTTAGATAAGATATTTCGTTTGGAAATAAAATATCATTTTTACTATAACTTTTTATTGTAATTTGCTTTAAATAATTGATTGATAATTCAGAAGTTTGCCCCATTACTTGGATTAAAAATGTTTGTTAGTTCAAACTTGAGCAAGTTTAATTCAATATTATTTGAGACTGAAATCCACTAAGGGCCTCCATTAGTCCTTGTATGTGATATGATAGTCCTTTAATGTAATATATGTTACAAAGCAGTTCAATCGTTAGTATTAACTCACATAACATGACTTTTGTGTTATAATTGACATTTTTGGAGTTATCGTAATGGTTTCAGTTAATTTGATGCACAAATCAATTCATTTCTGATTAAGCTGAACATTGTTCTTACTTCAATGCCAGCATCGACCGCAGTATTTTCGACATTTACAATGTCTTAATGTTAACTTTCATTTAGAAAGAACGCGCGTTGTTTCTTTCCATGTACACTAAAAAAACTTCATTGATAAAAGTTGATATAATTTATTAAATCTTCTTTCTGTAAAGCAGTGGCTTTGGACTGCTACAACTGCCGTGGCGTTCACGATATAAGGGACTGCAATGTAACTACATCATGTGGGGCGAATCAGGAAAGTCTTGATTATAACGTTTATTACCCGTTTTATGACAAAACCTAATTTGAACTTGTTTGTTAACCTGTGTAATAAAAACACAGGAAATGGTTAACTTAATATTGTAAAGAAGAACGCTGATTAAAGTTTGTAGATTTCTTATAAAGCATAGTGCCAACATATGAATATATTTTATATGAACATCCAGACAACATGGGTTCTAAAATGACCATGCAGAAGTAAAATAAGACTTAAACCCCAATTTTGTTTTTAATTTATTGTAATTAAATATGTATATGTACATTTGCTGTAAATAAATGGACGAAGAAATACCACTTATGCCTAATCACATTCGTCGTATTCAAATTACACAATTGTATACAATAAAACGCTTTCGAAATATTTATAACGATGAATAATATATTTATTTAATTTTGTTACAGTATTTTAAACACTACTTGTATTTGTTGGAGGATAGCAATAAAACTTACATGTATAGTACTAGAATAATAATATTGTTGATACATTTATCTTTTACCAGGCATGCTTTCATCATCACAGAGTCACATCTTCCGGAAACGTCATTGATCTCGGTTGCCAATCTTTGACGGTGAGATTGTGTACATAAATAATACATAGGTCTTTCTAATGTTTTTTAAGATGTCATACACCGTGAAACCAGATTTAATATTAAAACTCAATACACATTATCAAACGATAAAATCTTATTTCCATCGTCTATTTTATGTTATATGAAAAAACATAAAACACATACATACAAAGTATATCAAAGCTGGATACACATATTCTAAGAAAGGCCAATGTATAATCCACGCGCTTATCCCAGAATTAATCACAGCCTGAATGTGACAGGCGTGTTTCGCTGCTAGTGGTGGTACTGAGGTTGTCGGACGTTCTGTAAAACAAACACGTCAGGCGGGTCTTTCTGATTGTTCGGAGTGCTGTTCGACAGACGAATGCAATGACCAACTTTGCCTGCACAAGGCCCGTAAGTCATATCAGAATAACGAGTACTGAGCGTAGTAGTAGAAGCAGCAGTGCATGTTCACTGTTTAATGAGCGGTCGATTGACGCTTTAGACGTGTTCAATGTTGCTTATCTTAGACACATATGCGTTAAAGTGTTCTGCTTTTCCGGCTTACAAACTGCAATTGTAAAAATTGTTCTGAATACGAATGGCAATTTTATTAACGTGCATCACAGTAAACTTTTATTAAAATTTAATTTTTAGGTGCACTATTTTCTTTCTTTAAGGTTGTTCAGGCTATGATTTGTAAATAACATAAACAATTATACCGTTTTATTTGTCAAATGCGAATAGGTATATCCTAATCGCAGCATTCTTTACTTCCGAACTGTTAAACGCCTGTTCATATTTGAACGGCCAAAACTAATAACAATACTAATACATGTTGCATCTAAATGACGCTTATTCGATTAAAACGTTGATTCTGTTCAAACAACATAGACTTTGTACTATTATATTATTTAGAACATTATTAGCAAATAATTCCTGATTAAGACATGTTTGTTGATTTTTTTCAATAAATAAACACATTTTTAAGTCATATTGATTCATATTTACCAGAACGTGTGGAGTTTATTTCTAAGTATACTTCATTGCATGTATTCTGAAACTTTGCAACTCCTCAATAGTATATAATTTTCACTAGTATGATTTTACTGTTTGAATAAAATAAATAAAGCTGTGTTAAAAAAAGTACTCACCATGTTCTAAATTGATAAATATCTTTGGTCATTATATTTGATTGGCTCGTTTACCGTGGCCTTAGTGAATTAGTGAAAATAAAGTACACTTTGGCTATGAATTTGTGTAAGTTGTGTTTACTGTTTTTTTAGAAATTACTTACTCATATTGCCTGCAAAGTTGTCTCTTCATTCTCTGAAGTAAATTCCGTTTGCAATTTATTACACATAGTATGTTCAAGCGATCAGTTTCTTTCTATGAAGTTTCTGTGTTATCGAAGACGTTTAAGACGTTTATTTTACTTAGGAAAAAGTTAGTTTAAAAAAATATAGGTTTCAAGATTGTTATACTATAAGATCTAATTAATGTAATCGTATAATACATGTAAGTAAAAACAGTATTTTTAGTAGTAGTCGAAATATATGTATAAGTATAAATATCTAAATTAGTGTAATTTAAAATATTAACATGACTATAAGTATGATTACTTTAATAACTTTAATTGAAAATATGAAGTAGTAGTAGTAGCAGTAGTAGTAGAAGAAGAAGTAGAAGTAGAATTTGTAATTAGTGTTGGTGTTGGTTTTGTAGACGCGACAGCAGCTACGACAGAAGAAACACCAGAACATGTAACACTGTTTAAATAATCGTATAATTTAGTGTTGCTATGACGTTCTTAACATTTTCATTATCTGCTCATTGTTTGCTGCAAACCATTGCGTGGACGACGAGACAATAGACTGTGCAAAATTGAGTTCGCTTTTCAACGTTTGTACTGGAAACTACGAACATGCAGCTTTGGTTTGTCCACGTACATGTAACTTGTGCAATTACAGTAAGTCATTTAATTAAAGCATGCATATTTACCGTATACATATTTTGCGTGTTTTTTCTACGCTTGAAATTGTATCACTTATATTACAATACCATGATATAAGAATAGTTAACAACGTTGTGTACAATATGGTGATATATTTGGACGAGCACTCTCCTAAAATATATGCTGAAGGGCGATATGCTGATTTGAATATAAACATATAAATATAATAATAAACAATAATGCATTTTGACAAAACATACATGATTATTACTTTGTCGTTTTTTTGTTGCAATCATTAGCTAACGGAAACTGGGCGGATTGGACAAGCTGGTCAGCTTGTACTATTACTTGTGGCAGCACAACTCAAATGCGAACAAGGACATGCACCAACCCTCCGCCTTTATCCCACGGCAAAAACTGCGAAGGACCTAAGACGGACTACAAGTCCTGCGTGCGGGACGCATGTCTAAGTAATAAATTTGTTATGTTTGATTAAAACTTGTCGAAATATCAACCTTAAACTTCTCAATTATTCAAATGACTAGATTTATTTTAATTTCGACGAGTTTATTTGATTGCTATTCACGTTTAAACAATAATTAATTTTAACGTAACGAATGAAGGTGCATTTGGTCGTTTCTTTTCAACTATAGACGTCGTCTGTTCATAGATCAATTTAGTATGTTACTTGACACATATTGTGTATGGCAGTCGCTCTTCGAAATAGCACAAGGCGCTTTCTTTTTTAGCAAATGTTAATGTGTTCTATATGAAACATTATTGACATTTCAGTTGACGGTAGCTGGGGAGCGTGGAATCTATGGGGTTCATGTTCAGCGACATGTCGCGTGGGAATACAACACAGGAACAGGTTTTGTGACAACCCACCTCCAGCGCGATTTGGTGATCACTGCTTTGGAGATTCTTTGGATGACCGAATATGCATGAATCAAGGATGTTCTGGTATTTTTTTGTATTCATTCTTGTGTGACATTTATATAGGACAATGTTCCGAACAAAAAATAGTGACGTCAGAATACTTGTAAATTATGCGCTTAAAATATTCCTGAAAAAACAAAGAATATCATTTCATAAACGCGAACGATATCATGGTAGCAATATATCAATGACATTATTGTAAATGTTGTTTAAAAAAGTATAATATATGTTTTGGAAAAGCATTACATTTATTGAAAAACAGATTCATGTCTTTATTTTTGCAATGTCCATGTAATTTTAACAAATGGAATGAATTGCCAATGAACCTGCTTTGATAAAAAATAAATAAAAACATGCATGTCGCTTGTTGTAACTTTGCCATTTTTAATTTAAGTATATTAGTTGCCAGTGGCTGAAACAAAATGAAATGTAACGAACGTGCTGTACCCTGAATCAAAGCACGCCAATATAACCTATATTGAAATGAATTATTCTTTAACTTGTTTACATACATCTAATTTTATTGCGTCATTCGGATAATTTAGGTTTTTCCTGTAGAGTTTGTTTGCGTACATTGTGTGTGCTTCGTATGAATGTATGTTATACCGAAAGAGCATAGTGTCGAACCAATTTCACCTCGATCTTGTTATAACATTACCATTGTTACTTTTGATAGGTAAGTTAAGAGTTGCTGAAACAAAATACAATCTAGCAATTGCGAATGTGCTACGCTCTCTCTTAATCTTTGATTTATTATATACTATTATATATTAAAAATGCTATAGAAAGGGCATTCATCAACACAATATCACCGGCGATAAGTTAAACGAATACTTATTGAAGGCAAGTGTTCAATATCAATAGATGGTGGCTGGGCAACTTGGAGTTCTTGGAGCTCTTGCACAGCCACATGTGACGGCGGGACCAGTCAACGTTACCGAGAGTGTACCAACCCAACACCCTCCCCTTACGGACAGCAGTGCCATGGTCCCAACACAAACTTCAAAGTCTGCAGCATCTTCCCGTGTCTTCGTATGTGTATTCGGTCATGTTATGGTTAACGTATTACCTTTAAACATATTCATGAATATATTCAATGGCAACAAACAGCATACTTAACTATTATCCAGATGGTAGCTATTGATTAACAAATATAGTAAATATAAAACTAAATTAGGTTACTCCTGAACCCATATTACAACTTGTATCCGTCTACGTCACTTGTTATAACGTTACCATTGCTAATTTTGTTAGATAAGTTGAAAGTGTCTGACACAAAATACAATCAAGCATATGTGAACGTGCTATGCTCTTAATATGTTATTGATTATATAATATATTATTTAAAAATCTATTGAAAGGGCATTCAGCAACACAGTTTCACGGCGAAAAGTTAAACGATTGCAACGAGAAGCTACTGCCTTCTACGACTGACTGACGGACGCGAGCAACTTGACTAACCCTTCCATTTCCGCTCCAGACAAATACACAACAGCCACATACTATAAACTATACATAACCCTCAACAGATCACCACCACAAGACCCAGGGCACATTAGTTTTACAGTCGACACTCTGAGAACTAAGACTCAACGCAATTGAATTTTACGACTAACGGACGCTAACAATTTGACCAACCCATCCACTTCCGGTCAGGCATATACACGTCAACCACATGCAATACACTCAACATAATCCACATCACATTATCATCACATATTCCAGGGCACATTAAGGTCTCATTGGCCAGCGTGCACTCAACTGTTTTAAAAACACAATTGTATGGCGCATACCCGGATAGCCGGAGTAAATTTGGCCTACTTTGGATCAAAATAAGATATTTTATCCCTAAAAGGTCAAAGAAGTAGGTCGAGCTACAAAGACCTCGTGAAGAGGCAAGTAAGACCTGTAAATAAACTCTGATATACACACACAAAGAGTATCCAGATCGGTTAAAGCACCCGATAAGGTTTTGTCGCATTGGTCGTTAGAGCGTGGTGAGTTTTATTTGATTATTAAAACTAATAGTAATGGTGTAGTAAAAACGTTCTTTCTACCTAATTTTTTTTTAAATTGCAGAAACTGCGACAACACCGAATATCTTGTTCAAAGTGAGACGAGTCAAGAATGAGACGCCTTCTGATGGAGAGATCATCGTGTTCGAGGACGTTTTGTACAACAACGGTTCCGGGTATAACAGTTCCATTGGCATCCTCACTGCTCCTGTTGGAGGAACTTACTTGTTTACCGCTCGGTTGTTGTCCCAGAGAGGCGGACCCGTGTTCTTTGAGATTAACGTCAACGGAAACATGAATTCCAACGGGGCGCTTTTTGCTCACCAAGGGTATAGCTACGCCACTGCTGACTCCGTGGTCCGTTTGTTACCCGGAGACCGAGTGTTCATCAAATCGCTATATTCGAACAGTATATCAAATTCTGGGTTGAGTAGTTACCTCAACTACAACAGCAATGAATTCACCGGTGTACTATTGCACATTTTATTTATAACAAACGTTTGTGTTCGTACTGCGTTATGCTTTGGCGTGACATGGGTATATTTTTCCGTTACTGTCATTTGTTTACGTCGTAAAGGTTTGATGTTTATTGGTTCATGGTAAACTGGTTTAAGTAACGATTATAAAAAAAAAGCGTGAACCCACGTTCGACAGCATCAGGTCACATAAAACTGACCATGTAAAGACTAGTATAGAAGGTAAAGTAAATTTAATAAAATGCATGGAAACCCACGTCCCGATGTGTTATCTGTTTATTGCGAATATAATAACACTGATTACTTCGAAATTAGTATACAAATACAAGAGTGAAGTGTCGTGTAAGCGTTTTATTAGTTGTTCAGTTATGCTCGGCCAACAATCCTATGAGCCTATTAGTATTAACACGATAAAGAACACAATCGCGACTGCCTACATTAATTTACGTATGATCACATGCGTAAACTCCAAACCAATTGACAGCAAGTGAAAATCGGATGCTAAGTCTTCAAATGATCACATTTCTTTTAGGTCTGATCGCGATTATGCACCTGTCAAGTATTGCGCAAATGTTCTCTTTAAATTGTTTATATTATCTGGTTTGATGGTTTGAGGTTATGCTCTTACCTACCATGCTAAATTAATCTCAAACATTCCAACAGGGAATTCCTTGGACATATATGACATTTGTTAATATAGTTTACATTTCTAAGAACAGTTCACAATACAAACATTCATCGGAATGTTGTCTTAATTCGCATAGAACGTGTTAAACTCGGCAGCATAATAATAATCTGACAACGGCTTTAAAAATTTGCTTGTATCCACTAACCCGTCCGATCCTAATTGAAGAGACGAATCTAACATTTACATGGCGACACAGACATGTGAGATGTTAACATAAATTCATGCAACCTCCGCGCAGAGATTTGGCTGGAACCAGCATAGCTTGATCAAATCCCTTTCTTTTTAACAAACTTTGTGATGATAGCCGAGCCACGTGGTACAATAATTTTACTGTTGTTATTTTTACTTTTTTAATTTAGGCTATTTTTTTTTCTTAATGGTTCATTAAGAAAAATAAATAACCTAAATTAACTTATCCACGATTTTCAAAATATTAAAGAAAATGATACTACTTTTCATAATATAATACTTAAATAAAAAACTCCTACCAAATCTGTTAGAATTTTCTTGTGATTGCAGAGATTGTATGTGTAAGCAAGGAACGACAACTCTGCGTTGAGATTGCAATTCATGCCTTTAATTGAGAGGAAAATAACGCGTCAGTGTTGATCAACAAAGACGACATAGACGATTTCTTACTGTTAGACAAAAATTATCTGTTTAGTGTTTTCATTTACATCTTGTAAGTAATAGTATGTAGTAGCTTATGATATACACATTTTGAAACACCGCAAAGATGATATGTTTTGGATGATATAATGTCGTCCTTCTTACGAATTGAGTTGAAAGGAAATCAGGGGAGTGTCCACATACTATTCATCATTTCATACATCAAACTGGTTGATACTTTTATGAGATACGAACTTGATATAAGTACGTCTCAATAATCAACTTCACATCGAGGTTATCGCGATAAATTAAAACGTCTCCAAATAACATTTATGTATGAACTTACTGTTAATTTATTGCAAAACTGTAGATAAAATGTTTCATGTTGAATATATACACTTCTTGTATAAGATCTAACAGTTCATGCATCAAATTTTATACTGTTGTTATTTAGTACTATTATAATAAAACTATTTTACAATCGTGAGATAGATAGAAAGAGGTGGCCATGACCCATTTAAATTTATGTTCAAATTTAGCAAGCATGTATGTCAAAACAAGGCTTTCGTTGAGTGTGTTGCATGTAACTTGCAACTCCTCGGATAGCAAACTACTGATTTCAGACGTGGACTCGATTAACATGTTAAATTTAAGTTTTGTTAATTATGTTACCTGTTTTTTTTAAAGAAGGTATTTGAAAAACTACTCGACCCTCAAAATTTAGACAAATATATTCTTATGTGTCAACTTCAGTGGATGGCCATGTCTAACAAGTGACACAAAAGTGTGTTTACATTTTCATGGTGTAGGCGATAAATTGTTGACAACGAAATCAGGGAAGAGACGAACATATTGAATTTGGGTGTTGGTCTACATCAACAAATGTGTCTGCAACATCTTTGTAAACGCTCGCCGACTCAGTTAATCCTGTCCGCTGTGGTCTACTAGCTTAACCTTAAACGTGTACATTACCCAATTTATGTTCTACCCAATTTAAACAAAATGTTTGACCCTTCAATATACGAAAATTGTACAAGACAAATACCTGTCTGTGATACCTTTTGACAAATATGATTTGGTTTAGAAAAATAGTAATACTACTACTAATAATAATAGTAATAATGATGATAATAAAAATAAATAAATAATAATACTCATACTCATACTACTACAACTACTACTACTACTACTACTACTACTACTACTACTACTACTACTACTACTACTACTACTACTACTACTACTACTACTACTACTACTTCTACTACTACTACTACTACTACTACTACTACTACTACTACTACTACTACTACTACTACTACTACTGTAACTACTTCTTCTACTACTACTACTACTACTACTACTATTACTACTACTACTACTACTACTACTACTACTACTACTACTACTACTACTACTACTACTACTACTACTACTACAACTACAACTACTACTACTACTACTACTACTACTACTACTACTTCTACTACTACTACTACTACTTCTTTTACCTATACTTATAATAATACTTTTACAACGAATAGTAATATAATCATAGTTTTTATCGTAGTGGACCCAATATTGTGTTTAATGTGTTTTGGTTTTGGTTTACGCACGCACATTTGTTAGCCAAAGAAATCCTTCGACCTTGACCCACACTTAACATTAATTTCGAAAGCGGACAATAGGACACAATAAAAAAGCATATAATATATTAACATTTCTCAGTCAAGGTAAAGAATTCGTCATTCAACTATTAATTAAAGTACACTACAACTAAATTACAATTCTAAATAACAAATTTGCCTGTTCGAAATTCGAATCATTATAAAGTATGTAATACAAATTAAAAAAAAGAAAAGCCAAGTCAAAATGGCAGCTACATTTATCGCAAATATTTGCAAACAACCATTTTATATATATTTTTTAAATAATACCATTAATTACATTTGCATATAGTACACCGCTTTGCCATTCAAACGTTTGCGCTTAAGTGTCTACGATCATGTACGCAGTGCTGTAACTCATGATAATCATATCTTGCTAGCACATACTAGTTTACTCCCTTTTAAAACCTATTAACAAATACAACGTTTACTAAACGTAACTTTGCATACGCTTAAACGATTCCTATACAGTTGAATACTTTTCGGACGATTCTCGACTTAATGATTCCAACATAACGAAATGATATATTCCATGAATACTTGAACTGGAACGACCGACCAATCCAAGTCATGTATCAAACATTACGATGCAGAAGGTTTCATTATGCGATCTTGTTTGTTGTTACACGTGTATTTCAATCTGCGCGGTAACAAAGGTTGGATGCCATATGTAATCCAAGCCCAAGGACGATAACAATCTGGAATATCCGGACCAACTTGAAATCGGGAGATTTATGAACAAATAGTTATGGTATACTGGTCTAAGTTAAATAAAGAAAAATAAAAACAGTTTAATTGCATAAGTCATTAAGTCTTGAAAGATACAATCGTCAGGTGAATTCATTTCCACAGAGGACAGGGACACTGAATGGCAAAACGTTGTTATGCAGTGTTTGGCAGTGTTCATGTGTACGTTATTCATGTGTGATAAGTTTGTGATTTGTTTTATTATATATTTATACAACAATACACCGATTCGAATTTGTCACGGCTTTTATCAACACATCCCCAGCTTTGTTATTGTATAATTCTTCATTCAGCACAATCACAAAATGTACCGTAAGCTCTTTAGAAATTCACTGACAAAACGCATTTTTTTCAGGAATATTATTTAATTACTCGACTCGATAAAACCAAGGTGTGATTTGACTGGTGAGCATTGTATTTGATTGTTAATAAGATGTACGCTTGCAGAAAGGTAAATACAAATCAAAATAAAATAAAACACAAATTGCAATATTTTATTAACTCACATTACTGTCTTCAAAAGCACCAGGAATTAAATACTTCATAACACGTCAAATTATAGTTGGGTAAAAATCGGTGCCGCTATACATACATAACACAACTATAAGGCGACCTTATTAGCTTGATCGCTCACTTGAGTTATATAGCAACTTAGAGCCAGCCACATTTTTTTATCGCATTCAAGCATGATGTGAACAGAGCTTGAGCTTATCAACTTTACTTTTAAAAACATAATTGAGTTGTCTTCAACACAATCAGCATAAATATGTACAAGTTATGTCACACATAGATACACAATTCATTAAGTACAACATGAAACAACTTAAATCAGTCACCTGTCATGTGATCGGTATTTTTAACAATTACTATGTGAATTTGTTTGATTGTAGCGCAATCTTGATTTAAAGTTTCATTTTTCGAATGTTTTCAATCAATCGCGGAACTTGCTGCATACCACTGTCTGTAAAATATAAAGGTATCAATGTTGAAAGCCAACCTACTTTGAGGTCGCTCAACTTAATGTCGCATAAAAGTGGTACAAACCGATGTTGTTGGTCACGTCTTACACCCATCAAATCCATCACTAATGTGGTTTCGCCTTGATACAAATGTAACTTGTCTAGTTTGAAGTTCGGAGTGACGAGAAATATTATACATCTGTATTCATTCATCATTGAATCAATGCACGATAATTGTCCATGATTTAGACCGACATCGCCAAACACGTCTACTAATGGCCGAATATTAACGTCAAGCACATGCTCCATCTTCTCCTTGACCTTCCTGGCTAGGTCTGCATCGTCCATCGCGTGTAAAATTAGAAAATCCTTCATACCTAAGTAAAAATATAAAAAGATATATATATCAAATCGATTGGCGAAGTATTTGTATTAAAAAAACTATAAGGTTAATATATATCAATGTGGTTAACCGTTGTCAAATGGCGTTTCTCTAAAGCAATAAACTGTTTGTAATTCATTCCGGAAATTAAATATCGTTTTTATAAATTGAATATGAATTACATATAGTGCTTTCCAACTTATTATCTCATTTGTTATGTAATAACCAATTTCTTTGTAAATAATTTGTTCTCTGTTCAGTGCGTATTCACCAATGAATGCTGGTGAAATAATAGTAATGTGCAATCATAAACTTTTATTGTGTCACTGCAAGATTCTCCTTGGTCGTTCGAGAGAACTGTGTTACTTAAATATAAAAGCACTTATCGTGTTTGCATTCAGTCACAGCACTGAATACTACATTTTGTGCACATTTGTTGTACAAACTGGTGAGTTTTAGTATGTTTTTTCCATAGTTCATAGGTTAATTGTGTATGATTGTATCATTAAATATGTGTGAAATTATTGCGATAACAATATTTTCGTATTTTATAATATTACTTGTGACTTTTTCTTCTGTTTGTTAAGTTGTTATTATTGTCTTGAACAGGGTTCTTTTTTAGTCAATTGATTATATTGATCAATGTGCGAATTACTTGGTAAAAACATAGTAGGATTTTTGTCAACCATGCGCCACCACTCGATTTCTTGGGTAACCCTATTAAGCACAAAATATGAAAACATAAACATAAAATTTAAACGAGCCATATTTCTGCAATTTAATACTTTATTGGTATATGAAGCAAAGAAAAAAATCGTGTTGTACGAGTTCCAGTGTGGCCTTTTCACACAGGAACAGAAACTAATAAGGTATGTGTTACTTTGGGTGAAATGTAAGACAAACCTCAGTTTTGAGGAAAAAAACAACAGCATATTATCGCAATCCCTTATGGATTTGCTTATTATTAATGAGGTACTCATTTTAAATAAGTATAACTAATATAATAAGTTCTTATATTACTCCATCATTTAAGTTAGTGAAGCAGTAAAACTAAACGTATGGTCACCATTTGTTCCAGTTGTATCGTCTATCGCTACGTTTGCAGAATCAGCATTGCTTTGTTGCTGGTTAGATGGTGGTTCCGACGGCTCTAAACAAAAACAACATTCAAATCGAACGGAAGAAGTCAATTCGTACCATGACCGCTTAAATTTCATTCGAAATAAAAACGTATTTAAATGCATTTCGTTCATGTGTATGGTACGTTTCGACGAAATGCAAATGATATCTATCAGCACATTAATTGTAATCAAATAAACCATATTATTTTACATAAATCCTGTATTGTCAATATATTTCATTCTAGTGTGACCTTTTCCCTCAGAATCAGCTCATAATAATTGTTCTATGAGTTGAAGTTTTTTAATTGATTATCATGATAATCAAAACAGGTATATGGTATGTTTTGATCGAATACCAATAATATGTATCAACATATTTGTTTTTATCAATCGAAGTCATTGCCCGAAAATTGTCTTACGGTATTGAAAATATATTTAATTCCAGTGCGGCCTTTACCCAAAGAATCATAAACTAATAGGGTATGAATTATAACGCGTGAAATCAAAAACAAACATCAAGTTTCGAATTAAAAAACAACATACTAATTATCACAATCCCTAATAGGTATGTTTATTTGTAATGAGGTACTAATTTTTTTTAATCGTATAGTAAGTTATTATGTTACTCCTTCATTTAAATTAGTAAAGTAGTAAAACTAAACGTGTAGTCACCATTTGTTCCAGTTAGAATATTCATCACTACGTTTGCAGAATCAGCAATGCTTTGTTGTTGGTTGGATGGTTGTGCCGACGGCTCTAAAAAAGAAAATGCTTAATTTGGAACGGCAGAAGTATATTTAACGATATATCCATGACCGCTTAAATTGCTTTCGAAACAAAAACACATTTTAATGCATGTTGTTTGCGTGCGTATGGTACGTTTTGACAAAATGGGAATTATATCTATCAACACATTAATTGTAATCAAATGAACGTTATTATTTTACATTAATCATGTATTGGCAATAGGTTTCTTTCTAGTGCGACCTTTTTTCAAACAATCACAAAATAATTAGAAATGTGTAATTGTGCGTGATTTCATAGATAAACCTCATATTTCGAGAGAAAACAAACACTAATTATCTGGTATTTACGCATCATTATCTTATTTCATCATAAAAGTTAGTAAAGTAGTTAAACTAAACCGGTGATCTCCATCTGTTCCACCTCTTCGTATGCAGATTCAGCCTTGTCTTGTTTCCGATATAATTCTAAACAAATAAAAAGTTCAAAAACAAAAAGGAAGAAGTCAATGTTCAATATATCAATGACATCTTAAATTGCATTCGAAATTTTTTTCGTATGAATATTTTACTTAGCGTAACGGTAGGTCAATGCTTGTATGAAGAAAGAAAACATTTGATGTTGTTTGCTATCTATATTACGAACATGTTGCTTGGCATCGTTTGTGATGTGAGACTGAAACAATGTCTACCATAATGCTTATGCGACGCATACATGTACTTCAGTTTTGTCATTTATAACGTCAACGGGCAAGATAAGAGTTTTCACGACCTTAACATATGATACGAAACTGTCAAACAATCGATACAGTTCGAAAACAAATAACGAAATAATCAAAGAACAATCAATGGTTATGGAATGAGTAAACCATTGCAATAGACCATGACAATGTATACATTTACATGGGGACGTTTGTGTAACCCTAGAAGTGTTATTCTTACGACCAAAATCTTCGCTATGGCTGTACACTCATACATTATTTATAAATCCGTTCAAAAAAGAAAATACAATTACAGTCCAACCTGCCAATAACGACCACTCGAGGGATTTGGTCGTTGTGGTCTTTGTTCACAGGTGGTCTCTGTATATGTTTTAATTTACTTATGCAGTGCTTGATAATAACATGTATGTAATTTAATAAGCACCATCAAATTGTAGGTACTTTTCACGTAATTTGTCATGGAACTTTCAACTTACAGCAAATGTAAACATCAATGAGATGACTTCATGCGCAGATTCATAAGTTTAGTTTCTCACGTCTTTTGTTCAAACTGGCATTATTGTGGATTATATTTGACAACAAACTATTTTTTATAAAGCATCATTCTTATCGAACTTATAGTTTTGGGTCATAATTGTAAATTAAATATATAACTCATGACTTACTCATACTTACAGATAACAAATAAAACAACTTGTTACGACTTCGAACATAAAATCAACAAAACGGAGGTATCATAAAATGAAAATATGTTGGAATCATCAAGCTCCATCAATGGTGTATCGTCGCATTTAATGGTGAAGGTCCACTCACAAGATGTGTATGAATATTATATCTCGGTAACTGGACACCTTGTTAAATTGTAGAATATGAACCAGTTAAGGTAGGCGGTACTAAACCTGTACAATTTGTTAGTAAAAGGGTGACATAAGATTCTCTTAGACGCAAATCATGAACAGTTGATGATAAGTGAGAAAATATCGCTGTAATATATGCTAAACAATATTTTTTACACATGGTGCATAATAGTTGGATAGTTAGAAAATTTAGACGCTTTTAATGAGCATATACACGCTCTCCACTGATTGCCTGGGTGTCATCGTCGTCGTTTAAGTATTACCGTTCATAAGTCTTTATAACTTCCAAACATATTAATATGTCATTTTGAATCTTAATAATTCTTAATCAATGTGAATATTTCTTCAAAATGACCACGAAAGAGTTAAAAGCTAGACTAAAATAACAAATTTAGGAAACACGTTCTGTTCAACTTAAAGGGTCAGTCTTTTCGAATATTGTTTTATTAGGAACTCCAGTATAAGTGTGATCAGTAAACAAGAACAATGCATTGCTAAATCAGCTTGAAACCTGCACATAACATGTTGTTTCAATTAAACACCAAAGCGATAATGCACAAAGCAAATTGATGCAGAGTACCATTAAATTTATCTAAACACAAATAAGCTTTAACAACGTCTTAAGGATTTATGGTGTATTCAATAGTATATAACTTCACGTTTAATCATATTGTTTTTTATTTACTATTATAAAGGTTCAAGGTCCGTTATAAGACTGATTTGCAAGTATTATTTAATCCAGACAACGCAGTAATCATTATTTCCTGTTTGTGCCCATCCAGCTCCAGTGATTTTACCGCAGTTTTGAATCTCTGTTGATATAAACGATTTCCTACAATCGTAATTAACGTATTGATGTGTCGTTGTTACGATGATAACATCGAATGAAATTATCATACATAACCGCAACAGAGTCAATATCAATATTCATAACTAAAGGTTGTTGTTTACCCAAAATCATTACGCAGCCTAGATTATTGAATTAAGGTCGAGAGATGTTCAAAGTAAACAGCTAAATCAAAAGGTAAAACTTAATGAAAACCTGTAGACGAAATCTTCAGTATTTCTTAAATTTACGTTCCTGCCTTGTATCTATGCTTTAAATATAGCATCACTTACATTAAATTTAAAATACTTCTAAGGTATGGTACAATGGATACTTAAACGGTTTGTATTTACCTGCACATAATGGTATATATCGTCTGTTCAGCCATAGCACCACACAAATAACAGCTAAGATAACAAAGCCAGTTAATGATCCAATTATAATTCCGTCTCTATAATTATTACTTTGTCCTTCAACATGTGTCGTTTCCGTAACACCATCTGTAATGCATGGCAATGAAGGCAAATTTAAGTTGGTATGCAGTGTACGTGAACAGATACCTTGTAATGTATGACTACGTGATGATTCCGATATGTACGAAAATGACCAGCCACCGTTCCAGAAACGATTTTTACGAAATTAATTTAGTTAACAAAGACATCTTCTTATTTAACAAAAAGCATCACACAAATAGAGTATAGTATCCTTTTATTGGTATTTTATTTAGCTGTCTCGTTAACGTATTCATTCAGTCATATAGAAAATGCAAACACATACTGTGTGTCCTAAAATAATATTTATATGGTGCAAATAAATGCATTTTCTATCTGATTCATTTAAAGTAAAATTACTTACTTATTGGAACCATCACTATCATATACACAAATTTGTCTGTATACCAACATATTTACAGGTAAGTTTCGCTTAATCACAATTTCATACCACTCAAGCTCCCTAAGGGCTCACACACAGAGAGAAGCGCAACCATCACCAGCTAGTGCGATCATAATTTAGAGTGTTGGAACAGTGGAAGAAAACAATGTTTTCAAAATTCGGTTTATTACGTTGGGAGGTAGTGGGTGTGTGTGTGAGCCCTTAGGGAGCTTGAGTAGTATGAAATTGTGATCAACCTTCAACTTACAGGTAAGTTTCGCTTAATCATTCAATTTCATCCCACTCATTGCTCCCTAATGGCCCCCACAGAGACTTTAGAGGGAATTTTAGAAAATATTAGTTTTCTTCGTTTGAAGATATGTATACTTTGGTATATGTATTGCCCTAGGTGGTCAACTTATTATTTATCTTCAGATTTTTAAACTATATTGCTATTTATAAACATGTACTACAAATACATGCATTTTCTATCTGATTCATTAAAATTAAAATTAATTACTTATTGGCATTACCAACACACCATCATATACACCCATTTGTCTGTATTAAAAAATATTTACTATTGGATTTACCCCCCTTGAATAACATGAAATTGATAACTGAATCTATTTTAATATTGGCAACGTATTATTTATCTTCAGATTTTAAAAGTATATTAATTACGTAATCAAAAATACATATTAAACAAATCACAAACAGTTTTAACCTGGAAAAGTATAATAAGTCTTATATGTGTAAACCATTCGAAATCATAGAGGAAACAAAGTTTAAATCTTGCAACGTGTACGAGAAGCAATCGGTTACATATTTTTATTTGTTAGTATTTGTTTAAAGTGAAAAATGTCATGTGTGTCAACATTTCTCGTTACTCTTTACATAGTGTCAATACATATATACCAGTAAGAAGTACAGTTAAAGAAACTTATGCAACAGTGCACTAACCTGAATATGTATGGGTCAGTAGCAAACAGTCATTTGGAAGCGCAATGGTAAGCTGATGGAGCCTTAACATACGGATCGAAACATGACACACGCATGTCTTCTAAATGATTCCGGATACTCAGAATAGTACCTTTCGATGTACGATGAATGTCATACCTTTCTGAAATTAAATACTTATTACGATGATAAACAAATCAATTATTGGGAAGAAAAGACACAACACAACGGGAATAAATAATAAATCTGACTGTGTATTTTTCTATCATTTGACATTCAATATCGCTTATTTTTATACATTGCTACTACATTGCGTGCATTGAAAAAAACATAGTGAACACTTCTTTGCTTTCGTTATAATATCGAGCAATATTTTCTCAGTGGAGTAAGAAAATAAATACTTTCATGCGCGCTTGTGGAATTAAAAACACACAAATAATATGCGTTTGCTTTCGGGGCTATGCCATGAAATAGTTTCGCTATTCTCATGAGAATACGATTTTTTGTACGAGTGCTTTTTGCCGAAAAATGTTGACGTCTTTGGTAAATTGAAAATTATATCAAAATTAATAAAAAAAAATGTGATTGATATATATATAATGCTACAATAAATTAAAAATGAAATGATTCGCATATGATAATAATCATCGTTCGTTCTATTGCAGCATTTGAAATATTAAACTGTTTACAAACAGAACCAACACATGATCAATCAACGAATTAAAATAGGTATCAAAAGACTTTACGCAATAACATTTCAATACACATAAAACCTTATTGTCTCAAACATTGAGCAAGAATTATTGTAATAAATAAATAAAAACATTAATAATGCGACTTACCAATCACAATACCTGGATCAAGAATACAGTCTGTTAAGTTATTAATGCATTGTATTACTTCTATTATGATTTTGGATGACGGACGAGAAATCTCGCATGTAACTGTTCCGTTTGTTTGCACTTCGACGTACATCTCCTGGTGTGAGGTTACCGTACAATTAAGGGGGATTGCGCTTGACTGTCTCCCACCTTATGAAATGAAATAAATAGTGATTTAAATCATTCTACTTCAATATTTATGTACGGCTGTACTGACAAAAACGCACTACAACGAACATATCTACAACTACTGCTACTACTTCTACTACTACTACTACTACTACTACTACTACTACTACTACTACTGCTACTACTACTGCTGCTACTGCTGCTACTGCTGCTACTGCTGCTACTGCAACTGTTAATGATACTACTTCTACTAATTCTACTACTACTAGTACTACTACTACTACTTCTGCTACTACTACTACTACTACTACTACTACTACTACTACTACTACTATTACTACTACTACTACTACTACTACTACTACTACTACTACTACTACTACTACTACTACTTCTACTACTGCTGCTGCTGCTGCTGCTGCTGCTGCTTCTTCTGACTCTTCTGCTACGTCATATGCTGACACTACTTCTACTACTTCTTCTACTACTACTTCTACTACTACTTCTACTACTATTTCTACTACGACTTAGACTACTACTTCTGTAATGACTACTACTGCTTCTACTACAACTACTACTACTACTACTACTACTACTACTACTACTACTACTACTACCATTACTACTACTTCAACTGCTTCTTCTTCTACTACTACTACTACTACTACTACTACTACTACAACTACTACTACTACTACTACTACTACTACTACTACTACTACTACTTCTTCTACTACTACTACTACTACTACTACTACTACTTCTACTGCTATTACTGCTACGACGACGACTACTACTACTAATTCTAAAAATAATAATAATACAAACAAGAGTTCCGCTGTTGGAGACTTTTGCCCCCCCCCCCCCACCCCAAAAAAAGGGCATTGACACAGGTTTTTTTTGTGCCACAATGACCTTGACATTTGAACTAGTGACCCCAATTTCAATAGATATCATCTATTCCTCAAGGCCAATGTACATGTGAAGCATCAAGTCAATCGGTAAATTTGTTGACGATTTATTTATCGGAAACGGTTTTCACACTTGTTGTGATAGTGACCTTAACCTTTAATTTAGTGACCCAAATTTCATTAAGGCTCATGTACTGGCCAAGGCCAATAAACATGTGAAGTATCAAGCCAATCGGCAATTCGTTGACGAGTTATTGATCGGAAACGATTGTCACACTTATTGTGATAAGTGACCTTGAAATTTTACCTAGTGAACCCATTTTTAACAGGGGTCATCTACTGCCCAAGCCAATGCACATGTGAAGTATGAAGCCAATCGGTCAATTTATTGAAGAGTTCTTGATCGGAAACGAACTAGTCTACCGACAGACCGACCGACGTCCAGCGAAAGAATATGCCCCAAGGGGGGGGGGCATAGTAATAATAATAATGAAAATAGAGACTATGAAGGTAGTGTTTCAAATAATCTTACCAAATGAAATGGCACTAAGCACAAAAAGCACATATGCTGGAATCATTTTCTGAAAGAAAGCAAAATATGACATGCATATATGCATTAAGCACAAAAACAATGCCCATTATTGAGATTTTTGTTAATTTGTTGGCAATAATTATATTTTATTAACGAGATGTTGTAAAGTCTTTCAAATATTCCCTACGATAATCAACAATTTAAACTACTCGTGAATAAAAGTATTATACTGACAAAACTCATTTCATTTCTCAGTCTATGGTCTGTTCAAGCAATATAAAGATTAGCAAACAAAGTGTGTTTCTTTATAAACAAGGTTTACCCTGCAGTTATGGAAAGGGAAGTATCAAAAATGGAGATACAATCCATTTTATACATTTAATTCTGTGTAAAATATATGTAATTACACGCGTTTTACAGCTTTAACGTTTTAACTTAGATTTAAAAAAAATCCCGAGGTTAAGATTGCTGGGTAGTGTCGTACTCGTTCTGCAGGTGCTGACCAACGTTATTGAATAAGAATTGCTGACTTTTATTCCACCCATCTGACAAACGATCATAAGCGAAATCTTGATAAGTAGCCCGACAACATTGATCCGATACTTGTGAGTTAATTTAGCGTACCTTACACGCATTTTCGTGTTTTTGCTTAACGTTATTATTATTACCGAAACTTATATATGTATCATAAGGGTGTATTAAAATATTCATACACAATTGCAGGAATTGGTACACTATATGCGTTGACTTTGTATAAAGATTCAGCACTATAGAACCATTCACTACTGAGTTTACGAGCTTAAATAAGTTTTCTATATTTAGCAACAGTGTCATTTATCTCACCCTTTCCTTTGTTTGCATTTCGGTCTGTAACGTGTAAGTAGTTCGTGTCAGGTGTATTTCAATGCTATAGATAACACTTTGATCACATTAGATGCGTCCTGTACATATCATATTGTATTCAACGACCGCTCGCAACAGATATTCAAAACACCACGCGTATAAGATTAAAATAATACAATAGGTTTTCCGAATGTATCGTTCAGGTTCATACCCGCTTTAGGTTTCATATACATGTATGAAAATCAGTCAGTGTAGTTAAGCGGTTGATTTTGCAGAACATTTACAACCCTGTATTAGAATTGTTATTTGCTAATTTAAATCAAGACATAATATGTGTTGCTTAGTCTAGAAACACGAGAATAAAGTAACTTGTATATGATTTATAAATTTATTAGTATCACCTCTTCGAGTGCAATATTTACAATTCTAAGCAAAATTCACATTAAATTAAAAAAATACATTGTCGAAAATAACCTTAACATTTGCCTCACAACATTTTTTGGTTCTCCCACAAAGCAGTCCTCATAATATTCACATAATTTGAATATGCTACGAAAACGTCCAGTCCTATCGATCTTTAGTATGCATGTTTGAATAGTATGAAGGAATGCTAAGTCAAATGTTAAGGATCGACTATTGTTGTTTTTCATTGACATAACACAAAAAACGGAAAATAATATAATAATTAAGAACATCAAACCTCTAAAAGTATACCTCCAGCTCACCAAAATAAATTCCTAACCATTTACAATATACTAACACGTTGTCGGCTCTTACAAGTTACACAATAAACCTTCTTCCGCAATTGTAGTATATGTCCATAATCATTATAAATCAATACTTTCTCTCAAGCAGACTGGCCGTGCTTAAAGAGCGACAAAGTTTGAGTTAAAAATAGAGTTACACTATAAACGCTGGTCTCCTCTCAAATGTGTACCAATTGAATAACAATCGCTTATGAAATATTCTATTCTGCCAGCAAGAAATATACGCTTTGCTTTATCCAAGAAGGTGTTAATTCAAGTGTGTACAGTTGTTTAAACTTCAATTGACTCTGTGCTAATTGCTTCCGACTGATTGTTCTTATAATTAATGCACGCTGTTTCCTTTTACATATCCAGGTTGCAGGATCACGTGACTTTGCGGGATTCCCAATTAAACGTAAATTGATTTACACATCGGTAAGTGGTGCTTTTTTTCAAATAACTTTGTAAAATATTTTTTCTTAAGAATTTGAATTAGTGCATAAAAGACAGTTTTATATTCTGCGTATGGCAATGTGAAATACATCAGAATTACTTTATTTAATAAGCCTGTGTTCGTGGACAAAAATTCGATGTATACTGTATGTAAATGGTTACGCTCAACGAAACGTGGAAAAAATTGTCACCGATTTCAGACGTATTCAATGATTTATTCTTAAATCTTAAGATATCGACACAAACTGCAAGAAAGATTGTATGCACTAAAGATTTTTGCAAATGTATTTCAATAACTTCAGATATTTAGAAAAATAAAGTTCTTAGCAGTGTGTATACATTCTGTCCAGCCCGTGTGTAAAACCCGGGAAACCCCGTTGATTCTGCACCCTGATATCGAAATATATATGCATTTACCAATTTTGGCATAACTAAAAATGATATCATATAGATTCTTACATTTCTTTCATTTAATTGAATACTTAAATTTCCATTGCACATACGATATATCGTGAATCAATAAATGATAAATGCTCATCTGGTAAAAGTATGAGACGTTTATTTGATTTAATGCCTTCCATAAGTAAGAAATGCATTTAATAATGTTTACCTTTTATTTTCGAAATCGTGTGATGCGAATGCTATTTACATTATCGACAATTGTCGATCTACTCCATGTGCAATATATCGACCCTCGCATGTTAAAAGCACATACACACTAAAAATCAACGAATATTTCGTATATTTCGAAAAATAAAATAAACATGTACTTCTCATAAATACGTCGTTTTTCTGACGCTGCCCGAACCTGTCTCGCGTTCGCTCGTAGATGGTCGGATATCGTCACGGTTAATTCACATGGAATAGATTGCCGCACACAAAGTAAAAACGAGCATTTTGTATCTCATTAAAGCTATGTAACCATACCACTTCTAACGTTGAAATTTTGGCAATTGCTATAAGGAGCATTGATTTTTTTATGGGGTAACTTTATACTTTGCGAAATTTTCGTCGATTATAAGTGTTTATGTGACTTTAAGCGGTCCACATATTAACTATAGAGGTTAGTGTTTAAATTAATAACGTAACCTAAACGAGAACTATTAAGAACAAGTGTTCCGCTGTTGGAGACATATTCCCCTCCAAACAGGGCTTTGAACTAGTGACCCCAATTTCAAAAGGGGTCATCTACTGACCAAGGCCAATGCGCATGTGAGTGAAGTATCAAGCCAATCGGTCGATTCGTTGATGAGTTATTGATCGGAAACAATTTTCACACTCATTGTGACAGTGACCTTTACCTTTGACCTAGCGACCCCAATTTTGATAGGGGCATGGGAAGTATCAAGCCAATCGGTCGATACGTTGACAAGTTATTGATCAGAAACGCTTTTCTTACTTATTGTGCCATTGACAAGGACCTTTAACCCAGTGACCCCAATTTCAATAGGAGTCATCTACTGCCCAAGGCCAATGCACATGAGACGTATCAAGCCATTCGGTGAATCAGTTGACGAGTTATTGAAGGGAAACGATTTCACACTTGGTGTGTAAAAGTGACCTTACCTTTGACCTAGTGACCCCAATTTCAACAGGAGCCATCTACCAAGTCAAATTCACATGGGAAGTATCAAGCCAACCGGTGAATCAGTTGAGGAGTTAGTGAACGGAAACGATTGTAGCCTTAATGTGTATCAGTGACCTTGACCTTTGACCTAGTGACCTCATTTAATTATGGGTCATCTACTTCCCAAGGCCAATGCACATGTGAATTATCAATCCAATCGGTCAATTCGTTGACGAGTTATTGGTCGGAAACGATTTTCACACTTGGTGTGATAGTGACCTTGACCTTTAACATAGTGACAACTATTTCAATAAGGGTCATCTACTGTCCAAGGCCAATGCACATGTGAAGTATCAAGCCAATCGATCAATTCGTTGACGAGTTATTGATCGGAAACGAACTGGTCTACCGACATTCAGACTGCTCTACTGTCAGGTCTAAATATTCAGACTGGTCTACCGACAGGTCTACCGACAGGTCTACCAGCAAAACAATATAGCCCTTCTTCTTCGAAGAGTGGCATAATTAAAACAAACTTATTCTTGTGATTATTAGCATCGACACTAGCATAATAAAATGTTGTGAAAAACGACTGGCTGTACCTCTGAAGTGAATTACACAATGCGCAAAGGGTCCTGGAGGTTAGGGTGCTCCCAAAAATATGAAAGTATCAGGATATTGTTCTCCAACCCTCCATTACATGATTCTAGTATGAGAAAAGCTGTTAAAAAATCCTCAAAAAAAGCAACATTAAGGAATTGCTAAACGCTTCTTAAATTTTAAAACAAGCTGCATTTGCTGATAAAAGCCATCACTCGATATTGCATATTGTAATGTTGCTAAACATCGGTTTTGACCGATTAACAGTTACCCTGTTAAATATCCCCTTTGTGGTAATTCGTCTTTACACGGCTGTTTACAAGCGTGGAAACTCACTCGTTGTAACTCCAACTTCATGCTTGTTCGGTTAAAAGTTAAAAATAGATTCCCAACATTGATGTACTGCATACAATAATATTCATCCCCACGCCTGTGCTGATAACATTTTTAAAGGGACTGTCAACCACGAATGACGAAAGAAGAAAAGTTCTAAAATACCGTATTTTTTACAATTATTAGTTTATATTGAATAAAATATCACGACTGGTATATAACATTTCTTAAAAAAAAGTTCATATTTTAAGTATATTCGGTAATAAATTGTACTGGGTACAGGTACAAGGTAACTACGAGTTAACTATAAATAACGCTAGTAGATTGATCATCATCGTCACGTGGTAAACCCAGGAATGCAAATTGTGCATCCGTGGTGAATTGTATATATTTTATATAAAAATGATCAATCTAATTGCGTTATTTATAGTGTGTATATATATCGTTAAGTCACCTATTTTTGCGATGTAGTTTCGATTTCACATAGCGAAATTTAATTACCGAATATACTGAAAATATGAACTTTTTTAAGTAATGTAATATACCAGTCGTGGTATCTTAACAAAAATAAACTAATTATTGTAAAAAAATACGGTATTTAAGAACTTTTCTTTTTTCTTCATTCGTGGTTGACGGTCCCTTTAAACACGATACCGTTATAGTTGTCTCTGTTTCCGTTTTAGGGCTTTGTAGCGTGCATAATCATTCATGTATGTTGAGGCCATTGTATGTTCTCATGACTATACGAGCATGGTTAATTGAAAATAATTCCCATTACGTATTTCTATTAGAGATAATTAACAAAACACTATATAAGATTGAAACACACAATTCATATATTTATTTACGGTTTCATATCATGACAAAACATTATTTACTAATAGCTGAAGCTTTTACTCAAATATTCGCAATTTCATTACATAATTGCCATGAACCATAACACTTTTGAAGAAATAATACAAATTATGTATTTCAGTATAAATAGATATGATACAATCAATTACAACGAGCTACCAAATTTAAGCAGAGTATATTTAATGTTAAATGTCAAACAAAAACATACTGACATGAAAAAAATAAGCGGTACTATTGTTTTCATTATATTTTCACAGTATTCTATTTTACTGCTATTACTTGGTTTACCAAATTAAAAAAGCATCATTAAACGTACTAAAACTATTACTGATGACGAAATCAGCTTGCAATGGCCACACAGAAAGTATTTTAAATGTAAAGATCGGACAATCGAGTTATTATATAATACCATTTTCTTTGGGATGTGACATTGACCTTTGATTTAAAAACATTGATTTTAAGTTAGCCCTTCCTTTTACACATGATTCAAATGTACGGTACTTTAAATTAAAAAAATACTTGGATAACGTTTCGCAATACAAAAGGTAAGGCATTTTTGTTTGTAATTTGCTTCATCAGATTATATATTTTTTCAATCATCACATTAAAAACGTTCGCTACAATGTTTTGAAGTTATCCCGGATTAAAATTATATGTATTTGTATTTGTATGAATTTTTATCACACTGATCGCGGTATGTCTTAACAAACAATTGTTCAACAGCTAAATTATTACTACAAACAATAATAGTATGCTTTCACGTATGGTTAACCTAGGCTTTGCCCACGTTCCAACTTATCGTGTCTTACAACATTATTATTGATTTTAACGTTTAACCCAATCTCAAGCCGATGTAATCGAATATGCTAGATGTGTTGATAATAACTACTGTATATTTCTTGTTGTGTGTCGTAGAATATTGACCCTACCTTATAAAAATATCCGTTGACATTAAATCGTAGATAAGAAGTTCACAACGCTAACAAAGAAATCGAATAATCATCGAGACAATACCACAACAGGTGATCTAATCATTCTTTACCTTTTGCACTGTTGAAAAATAAACGTACACGATTTTATAATATGTCTCTGTAACTACATTCCTGTCATGACTGTTATTGTGAATGTTGCTGGTTGATAATCTTAGGACGTATTTTAGGGGTCGAACAACAAGCTCAATCCGACCACAGACAATTAAAGCAACATCTTATATGTATTCGAGATCAAACACTTATTATCAACCTCCAACTAAATATTAAAACAATACTTGAAAAAAGCACTTCTTCTGTACATATATCTTAAACAATAGTGGATGTAGAACTTTATTTTATCTGTTAAAACCCGCTTTCTAGCACGCTCTTTTGAATGTATCTTTGCAAAACGATTATTTAGTACAGAGTTATAAAAAGTAAACATACCACGTGGACGTGTTATCACGGAGTGTTAGATGTCAGACGGTTAAGGTTTACCCCTTTCGCACATGACTCATGCATTCCAAAGAATTATGTTCCTTGTGTGTTAACGATTGCAAGGGGGTTATGAAGCGTGAACTGTTTTGCCTTAGCTTTTTTTCATTATGTCTAATTCAATACTCTTGTAAGATTATTCTTGTGGAAAAAAATCATTGTTTTATGTTCTGTCATGGTCGTGGTAACATGAATATAAACCATTAACAGTTAACAATTTCAGGTGTAACTTTGCTGTAGTCACTATGTGCTGCCCAAAAGTGAATAACACTATCAATATCAGGAAACTTATTGTTTGTTAAAGGGGCGGTCAACCAGATTGCTATATAACAGGAAAAAAAAAGAAAAGTTCTAAAACACCGTAGTATTTACAATTATTAATTTATATTGATTACAATAACACGACTGGTATATAACTTTACTTGAACAATGTTGTTAAGTTTTCATATTTTCAATATATTCGGTAATAACATTTTCCTGAGTTTATCTACCAGGTAATTTGGAGAGTTCTGTTGTTGTCGTTATATTTTGTGAAACTACGAGGATTGCTTACATAAAGTACAAACTGCAACTCTCCTTGTATGGGCATGGATGGCCGAGTGGTCTACATCGGATACATTTTACTGTTTTTACTCCAGGACTCCAGGGGTCAGTGGTTCGAGCCCTCTACAGGGTTACTTTTTTATATTTTATTCTTGATTTTTTACTGGAGATTTTTAGATCCAATGTTTAAATTTATCAATATAAAGCATGTAATGACGGCATTTTAGAACTTTTCTTTTTTCGTCAATCTGGTTGACTACCCCTTTAAGGTATTTGTACAATATTTTACCATTTTTGTTAACTTTACGCACAACAAATCCAATCTTATTGACCGATTTATAACAATACAACACAAAGTAGTTCGATGCTCAAAAGAGTTGATAAATAATCATACATTTGATATTAAGTGTGTGTTCTAAACTATGCTATGCGCATGGCCGAAAATTTGTTTATTTAGTTAGTTAGTTAAAGTTACTTACTTCATCGGGTGTTATGTATGAAGTAAGGATGACGTATTGATCTACATTTATTATATTATATTACTCAATTTAACGTGCACTATATACAATCACTTTTCCATATTAAACCTATCATAGGAAAGAGTAACCCGAAGCAATAATAAGTGTAATTATTGAAGATAGTATGTGCATCCTAATACTAACAATGCATAAGATACTTCGATCAAAACCAATGACAGTTGACAATCTGAACTAGAAAGAAACACATGTCAATTAAAGAGTTCTTAAAATGCTAGAGTATCATGTATCATAACGGTTCTAAATTGTAAATAGAGAATACTATTTTAGTGTGATTGTGTACTTGAATTAATCCGACGAGTTGAATAAAGGTTTACATGGCGAGGCTTGCCGAGCCGTGTAAGCCTTTCTGAGACGAGTCGGATAATACGTCTTGAACAATTTGACCTGAACTTTGGGATTCTCCATTTCCGTTATCTTTATTATTTCCCGTTTTTTGTTTCGTTTGTAGTTTTAAATGATTCATCTTCCATTTCGTTATACGTAAGATCATCCCATAAAATGTTAAATGTGATATTATCAATATTATCTGACCTTTTTTCTTTTAAGACTTATTTTATTTTTCTATATTTAATATTTTTTACTTGTAAAATGTTTAATTGAAGCAGACGACAGTACTTCAGTGTGTAATAGTGATTTATTTTTATTTATTAATTTTTTTGTAAGGATTATTGTTATTGACAACAATTATATAAAATTACAAGAAAATATATATTTTGCTTTTTTATTTGGTCAATAAAATGCTCGTTTAATATCTTGATACATATACATTTTAACTACTTAAATCGTCTACAAGTCTTCACTGCGTTTGACCTTTAACCAGAGGTGAAAGGCCAAAAAAGTAGTACTGTCCCTATGTACATGTACTAGCCGTTGGATAAAGGCAATGTGTTGAATAAACCTTATCTCTATTCATCGGGTCGTAATGTGTTATATAAAATCATTTGGCTGTAGTATAAATGTCGATCTCTGATAAATATATCTAATCACAATGTATGGCGTGATGCAACGAACTATTAAGAAATGCAAAATCCGGTCCGTAGTTGGCCGTGCTTTCACGTTGGATTTTGCTCTCTTTTCTTCCTCTGTTTTCTTTTTATGTGTCAAGTGCTGCGTTCTAGAAATGTTGTATTGTGAAACGCCTGAACACCGCATGCGCTCGCGCTGTGCTTAGTTCAATATTATGTATATTGAAATGCACATTGGGAACATTCAAAGTCTTTCAAAATGTATTATTGTAATATCAGTCAGCGGCCACAACGACCATAAATGTACTGCGGCTCATCACCCTGTTCTGGAGGACCCACACCCTCATATCGAATTTGTTCTGCCCTACAGTTCAAATGTATAGTTTAGCTTATATTATGGAATAAATTCATCACTAGAATCATTAGCATTATCATCATCATCTCCAGAAGTAACAGAAGTATAATAATCATAAGCAACAGACGCCGAATCATCATCATCATCATCATCATCATCATCATCAACATCATCATCATCATCATCATCATCATCAAAAGAAGATGCAGCGCAGAGTTGGCAACAGACCAATAAAGATAAGCAATCACTTTATAATCAACAATAAGAAAAAATACATTTATGTTTGAGCTTTAATAACGTACCTGTGAACCAAATTACATGACTATATGATTTACGATATACTATCAATATAATGAATGATTTCAAATTATCTGAAAGAATTACATGAATGCAGGACACTTTACGTTTAACAAAATTATTAATTGCATGATAGAGATGATTTGTTTAAACGAGTTTGTGCCAATTAAATAAGCAGTCTGGGATGTTACGTGTTCACTTTTTTAAACCGTCACATAAAGAAAAAAGGAATATTGAATCTCATGATGCATACTCGGAGGAAGCATTCCTGTTATCATCCACTTGTGTTGTACTTACGAAACTGACACATTGCTAATACAGTACAGCACAATACATACAACACAATATTAACACAAAATGATAACAGCAGGCACTGGCGATAGTTCAATGCAAAGTATGAAGAATGTACATTGATCAAGACCTATGCTGAATCACAAAATGAGCCAATAGTTAATAAATGCCTCATACTACCCGTACGAAAGTAAAAGGTCGCAAGTCCACTTACCCCAGCTGCGCCTCGTTTGTAGCTCCGTCTGAAAGCGATAATTATTATAACCAGTTAACACTCGATCAAATATACACAAAGAGAAATTTCAACAGCTCGTGCAGGAGATACAATTTTTATAGCATGTGTAATTTATTTCAGCAATACAGAAAGCTTGATTGGTTTACATATGCAAATAAGAAAAATACTGGGTTCTTTTGCAGCAAAGTATGGACGAAGACTAATTGTTTCAAAATAATTCACTGAATGTCCACACATTTTCCACACATTTTCCCGCGCATAATACACGTGCTTTAACGCTCGATCTAACAATAGATAAACCTTTGAATAGTTATGCTGATTGCATATATGTCATGAAAACGCACGGGTAGACGTAGTTTGTGGAAAACGGCGGACATTCGATAAATATAGTTCGTATTCAGATTGTTTCAGTGTATGACAATATCGCGCAAACATAAACGATTTGGTTCACACAAGACAATAAATTGAATCGATGAGGTTTGATCGTACCATCTCTAGATATAATATCTTCGACTAGCTGTGGATCAATTTCACTGTAAATCTCGCTATGAACATCCACATTTTCTGCAGGCAATGAAGAAGACAGAGCAATAGCCTCGCCTTGAACATCTAACCGATCCCAGGGCACTAAAGGAGGTTGCGCGGTAGTGTCGTTGTAGTAAGGGGTTGATGGAACAACAAACAGATATCCGACGTTTTTTTCTAAGAATGCAAAAATGTAAGGTGATTATATAATTTACAAGTGGAAATATATTTAATGTAATTATATATAATAAAAAGGTCAGGCTATTTCTATTATCTAATAATACAGAGCGATAAAATGTATAATACATCATTTTATTTGAATCCTTTACGAATGGTTCACATTTTGATATATGTTATACATTCAAGTGCTATCCTAATAGTTGAACAAATAAGTAATTATATACCTATTGTTTCCCGTCGTCTTAAATGTCGGTGCACACAGGCAACAACGAATATAATTACTAAAATAAAGACAACACTTAATCCTGCTGATATAAGTCCAATATGTGACACGCTGGTGATTGGTTTTGTGGGAAGAGAAGCTTGAACGAAAGCAAATATAGAACGCTTTAATGCATATGGCGTATCGATCTCTGTTCTTTTACTTAAGTACATGTGTTTTATTAAATGGATTATAAGCATATGTTTTAACGTCATACATATACTAGTTTTTGATTGAGATAAACAAGAACTCAACCTCCAAACACAATACGTAATTTCGCATTTGTCTGACTTTAATACACCCAGAAAAGTTCATCCCTTAATGAGTTCGTTCCGATAATAGTAATGCCTAGTCTGCTTCTACAATTATCCATTATGTTTATTTTTTTTATCGCATCTTGATATTGAACACATTTGTTTATTGAACTACGAACATTATCACTTACATAGACGCTTCAAAAAGTAGACTTCCGTATGAGGCTTTCCTATTCCATTCCCTACTTGCAACATGTACATCCCATAATCTGACTCCGTTGTATTGACCATCGTTAGGTTGCTAATTTCTCTATACGTTTCTATATAAGCACGGGAACTGTTGGCGATTTCAGTACATATATTGGTGTCACTGCATTTGTGCCAAACATATTCAGCACTTGTCGGAAGTGGATTTGCCAAAGCTGAAAACGAAAATGTCACTTCTCCACCAAGATAAATATTTGCTTCGTTTCCATTGTTTGAAAAGTCATGCACAGGAATTTTTCAGCTAACTGGAACTGAAAAGGTAAAACAGTTTCAATAATCTATAACACGAACTGAATATTAATATTGATCTGTTCATGATTCGAGTTCATCCAAGCCTCATATTAATTTTTAAAGTAACACGTGTAATGTACAAAGTTAAAACAATTGACATAGGTATGACTGAAATATAATGCAATTTAATGCATGGTAAATTCGTTGTTTCAAACTTTATCTTTACGAACAGTAAAGGTACTTCTTGAGGTACTTTTGCGACCACATTATTTAATATGTGTTTATATACAAATACTATTATTTAACTGATAATGCACATTAGCGTTATCGCTGGTACATGTTTACAAAAAATACATACAAAATACATTCAAAAACATCTACTTTCCGCCTAATCCAATGGTATTTGAAGCCACACACGTATATTGTCCCATATTCTGCCTACCCACGGAAGTCATTGCATGCCGAAGTCGAGTTGTAGTGTTTCCTTGACTTTTCGCGTTGTATTCGGCAAGTTTGACGCTATCTTTCAATAGCCGCATGTCTGGCGAAGGAAATCCTTCAGCGACACAGTTAAATACGACACTCTCGTTTTCTGATACTGTTACGTTTAAATTATCGTCAAATTGTTCTAAACTGAATCTCTGAACTATTGGTTGATCTGGAAAAAACGTTATAAACACAAGTACGTTGGCACAGAATATGATCAAATAGATGAGGATAGGTATTTGATAGGTATTTGATTAGAATTTGACCATGGACATTACAGAATTAAACTAAATAATAATAAATATATATTATACCTTGAGATAACCGATCATACTTTTTCAAAACTGTTTTATATTGGGGATAATATATTACAAATGTTTGTCAACACAAATATTACATAAAACGTGCAGGATAAACCGATGAGAATCGACTCCCATGAAGTTGGTATGTCCGTTGTCGTATGTGTTTGTCGCAATGCAAGTGTAGTTACCAGCATCTGTTCTGGCTACCCTCTGATACAGTAATGTTTTGTTTGAATATACTAGTAGAATGCCTTCCTTTTTCCACTGTTCTGCCGTCTCGGGTGGATCACCAGGTTCATATTTGCATGTTATGTTGAGACTTTCTCCTTCCTTGATGTACACATTGCCAGTGCGAATTACAGATGGAAGGCCTGGACATGTAAGTACATAATCCACTGTCAGAAGGATATGTTTGTGTTTGACGGAGAAAGATAATGTTTGTCGTAAAACCAGTCCATTGACAAGTTATGTTGAATTTGTTTGGGGACACAATATAACTTGATATCCGTATGGTCCCTTTTGCTGAAAAATATTATATGCCATACAAATATAAAAATACCTCATAAAAACGCATACATATTAGTACGTTAAAATAAATAGTTTCTATAAAATATTAAACCAAAATTTAAATAAATTAAAAAGAACAGTTATTTACGTACATTATTGGGTCTGCTAATAGGCTAAATTACGGAGATTAAAATATGTACATGTCAGTTTGTTAACGTTCCAATATCACAGATAACTGTTTGTGCACGCCCACATTCGAAATACGATTCTTAATTGACTGAAGTTAATGTGGTAATAAATTTCGAAAACCGAAATCGATATATTGGGGTTTCAATATATTATTAAATACAAGTGTGTAGGAAAAAGTCCACGTGTGTCGTGTTTTACTAAGTAACACTCTAGATAAAGGATTGGTAGGATGGTCGTTATCGCCACAGGAGAAAAATGTGTTTTCGGTTGTATACAAAGGTTTACATCACCAAAAATGTGTATTATCTTTTTGTTTAAAATACAAATGTAGAAGTTTTATTCATTTAGTTTTGTTTTGAAGAAACTCATTGAATGAAAATACCTGTGATCGCTCAGATTGTTTATTTATTCAACGTACTATATACAATGTTAAATCTTACTTGATATTAACACAGAAAAAATAATCCAATAATATGTCAGACGATTATCCATGTTGTATCTCAAAAATGTTATGGTGGATTTTATTTCACACACATTGTGAATACCAATTGTGAAAGATGCCTATTACGTCGTTGTTAAGGACGTAAAAACGAATAGAACAATATAGTCATAATTTCGAAATACTTACGCACTTTACTATTTCAGCAAATTGTTAGTACGCAAGTTTAGATTTTATATTCGTCATTTTTTTCATATTCTCACGAGCATTATTGCAAACTCCTGCTATCCCTAACAATCCGTTTTCTAAAGACTTTCATTTAAACAATAATGTGTACAGTCGTATATTCATAATATTTTGTATTATTATTCATTACATCACAGGAGACACACAGTTGTGTACTGGTTTTGTCCTTTTTGGATATATAGCAGTTGTGTGCATGGTATCACTCGGTCATTAAGAACAGACAGAAACCGAACAGAACGTAGACAAGGTCGCTTAAGCACAAACAAAAATTGGTTAAACGCGTCGAATATAAAACAATTTATTTACACAGTGGGTACATGTGCAATACTGTACTTTCTTCCCGGAACGTGTGTTCATCAGGCGCGTATTCAACACGCTAAATAGCTTATAAATGCTATGATTTATGCTTTCACAACTTTAAGGAATTCGTAAAACTCACACTTCCTTTCTTTGTTCCACTATCACGAACATATAAGTTTAGCATCAGATCAGCGCCATCATTGAGTCAACAATGCTTACACTCTAAATGTAAAATTGAGTCTTTACATTTAAATTCACCGAGCACAAATCATTTATAACAGATAGCGATGCTACATTTTTGTAAGTCCGTCACTTATACCATAAATAGGTGCAAATTAAAAAAAATATGTTGATATCGATGCGAGCGCGTCACGCAAAAACGGATCTAAACAAACACAATTTACCAAAAACGTTTGAAACACGTATATTGTAAAATTATTTTAAGAACAAAGCAACAGTTTAATTACTAAAAATATTTTAACACATACATGATAGAACGGGAAGGTTTGGTTTCATTAAAGTCCTGCCTGTTTGTTAAGACACAATCAAAATCCCAAATTCCGCTAAATAACGCGAGACGGGACATAATGGAGCTAGTGCAAAAAAACTTAATGCAAACATACTTTATATCGTTGCCTTGCCAGAGATTGCAGATGGTGATGTGTAAATTAAGATATTCTCTAGTAAGAGAGCTGTAATAACAAGTTTACTTCGCATGCCTCGACAACTATGTACACCAATCGAAAATCCCAAATGTGTTTTTCTATCCCACCTTTAAAAATGTATACGATCGGGAGACTGTTGACTCACGTAACAAAGATCTAACAATCTTGCATTCTCGTAAATTAAGAAAAAAAAAGTCATATATATTTGGAAACTGAAACACTAAAGGCATGTTAAACGTAAATTATTCATAATTTTAAGGTGTATTTACTGATTTTTTTTGATTTTTGTGTGTGTATTGTTGTTCCAGTGTGCAGATAAAATGGTCCACACGCATGTCTAGCTCTGAATGCCATTTTAGCAGGATTGTAATTGAAATGCAGTTTATTCGTTGCTGGCTAGTATCTACAAAGCTACGCTCTTTTTGATGGGTAATAATTTAATGGAAATATGAAAAGTTTTTATTGTTGTTATCACCAAAAGGGTCATTATATATCCTTTACCTCAGTTTACTACGCGTTTATATCTATCAATGTTTTAAGGTACGATGTATTACTTGGAATTAGTTACAAAGTGTTCATTTTCGGTAGAAATTAATCAGATTTAAAACAACAAATAAACAATTTACCAAGATACTGTATATTACACACACAGAAAGCAAAAATAAATGTATTTTTGTGTATTATATTGAAAAGCTCTTCATATTATTATCAACACGTCAAACATAATTCAACTTATTCATTCCCGACAAAATGCAGAGACGCAATGATTATGTTTGTCTTAAAACTTGGGATGTAGAGGAAGAACACACAGAAAAACAGGATACTGTCCTAGCGTCTTGTAATGGTCCAGGCTCAGCATGGTAGAGCAGTAACATGTTATCCTCCATATCTATGCAGCGATTGGTCATATGGCGACAAAAACAATATGGCTTTCTCGTTATTTAGCTCACAGTGTTCTTAATTACGTTTTTGTTGTCTTGAAAATAATTCAAACCTGTATTAAAATTAAATTTATTATTCATATTACATTAATTGATCTGCTTAACTACTACTACTACTACTACTACTACTACTACTACTACTACTACTACTACTACTACTACTACTACTACTGCTACTACTACTACTACTACTACTTCTACTACTACTACTATACTACTACTACTACTACTACTACTACTACTACTACTACTACTACTACTACTACTACTACTACTTCTACTACTACTACTACTACTTCTACTACTACTACTACTACTACAACTACTACTACTTCTACTACTACTACTACTACTACTACTACTACTACTACTACTACTATACTACTACTACTACTACTACTACTACTACTACTACTACTACTACTACTACTACTACTACTACTACTACTACTACTTCTACTACTACTGCTTCTACTTCTACTACTACTACTACTACAACTACTACTACTACTACTACTACTACTACTACTTCTACTACTACTACTACTACTACTACTACTACAACAACTACTACAACAATAACTACTACTACAACTGTTACTTCTACTACTATAGCTACAACAACAACAGCAACAACTACTACTGCTGCTACTTCTACTTATACAACCTTTAGTACCACTAATACTTCTACTACTACTACTACTATTATTACTACTACTACTACAACAACTTCTACTACTACAAGGTATACAGCTTCTTCTGCTATAACCGATTTATGTTTCATCGTCTAATCACCCCTACCAAGTTACTCCCAGGACGGCTAGATTTTAGCCATAGCTTATCAGCAGAACTAATTAGTGTTAACTGTTCTGTGGTCATAAAGCACACTCCCCTGTCAACAGCCTGCTTGGCGATAATAAATGAACCCAGGTGTTATATCTGGAAAATTCATGTTGATCTTTAAGTTGAGACATTTTGATATTTAATATGTATCAACCACAGGAGACTACATCTCATTAATTCATAAAATTATATAATTTAAGCCCAGTTCAACAATCCACTAGCAAATATCATGCTGGATACTCATGCTGATAATTCCTGTAAAGTTGATTGTTAAAAAATATGTTTTTTAATTTACTGATTAGTAACATAGTTACCCGGTATGTATATTATATGAACATTTGTTATGTGAATTACAAAGGTGAAATATTTCGAGTAAAAATTAATGTTTTTTCCATGAAATTTCCTTGCTAGAAAAGTTTGGGTTACAATCATGACAATACTAAATATACATGCATATAGCAGCTTATCATTCTATAAAAATTATAAATTTCTATTATAAATTGACAAGAATTCTATAAAGTTTTTGTGGCATACTATTTATGCTATTTCAACTTGTTTGTATGAGCATTAATAGATGTAAATTGAAAAAATAAGGAATATTCAATTGTTTACTTCTGAATAATTTGATAAGTATGTGTAATGGAAAATATCTGCATTATAATTTTATATAACATAATTATAATTATGCTCTGAGATCATTACATACTGTTCGCATACATGTATATATATATATATATATATATATATATATATATATATATATATATATATACTTTCCATAACATAGTTTAATTAACTTTAATTAATATGTTGTTCAATTCAATAATAAACTATGTACAAGTACAAGTATTCAAATACAAGCACGATGCTCTTTATTAAAATGTGCTTTAGTTAGTTAATATTTACTCTTTGATATCTATTAAAATGCATGCCCCTGTATTTTTCTACAATCAAATTATTCATTTAGTGTGTGAGCAATGTTTAACCATCTGAATTCTCAGCATTCTACACCAGTATCTTGTAATTAGATATGGCCAATAAATCCCCTCATGTTATCACTTCTAACAGTGATCAGCGTTTCACAACACCTTGATAATAACCCCTGAACAGTTAAATAGATTAGCTCTGATCTTGTTGAATCTATGGAGAAAGGAGTAACCGAGTAGGACTGTAATTATCCACAATCTATGCATCCGTTGACAACATTCATGTATGCCTACAGTTGCACATTTGAGAACTGATAACATATTTATAAACTTCGAGCTTGTTCACAATGTGTATGAGTTTTTATTCAGGTTTACTCTGTCATGCGTAATATAAACAAGAATCCGCAAAGAAGTTATGATTCAGACTTGCTCTCAAGTAAATGTTCCGGAGTTAAATGGACATGTTAACAAATTTGTGTATTTTTGAAAAAAGAAATTAAATGCGTTAATGAATACAAGTATTATATATTGAATATTTTTCTACAATTATCAAATGTTAAACAAACAAATGCTGTCTAAGAAGGGATCTACTAGGGCTGTTTGTAGCCATGATTTGTTTCGGGAACGGCACTGAAACCAATCCAGGGTGTGAATCTGACAGCATGCTTTTATCGACATGTTACTGATACACATTTGCTTAAATTCAACGCTTTGTCATTAGCATTGATAATTATATTTAACCGAAATCATATTTCCAATAAGTATAAGTCAATATGTTGTTTTTTTCACTTAAATATTTGAATATGTGAACTGTTTTCACTCACTTTGTTATTTTGCCAATGGAATGAACTTCCTTATTTTACTCACTGCATTGTCAGGAATACACGAGTGGAACAAACATAAGTAAGCATGTTTTTTTCCACATTTTTTCATCACGCCCACTCATCGTGGAAGAGGTAATGCACTTTAGGGATTTAAAGATTTAAAGTACTTTTTAACATTTTAGTTTTCTAAGTTTTAGTAATTTAGCAAACAAATATTGGCGACATCGGAATGCGAACAGGAGTATCTGGATCGAGTGATTAGCTATTTGATTTCTCGACAACCGACAATTTTTATCCAATAGACGTTCATCGTCATCATAAACATTATTATTATTATTTTTATAATAATAATAATAATTATTATTATTATTATTTATTAAATAATAATAAGAAGAAGGATAAGTCTAAGAATAATAATAACAGCTACAGTCATTTTAATCATCATCATCAGCAGCAGCAGCAACATCATCATCAGGAGCAGCAGCAGCAACATTAACATCATCATCATCATCATCATCATCATTCATCGTCATCGTCGTTTTCGTCGTAGTCGTCGTTCTGTCGTCGTCATCATAATAATAATCATCATCATCATCATCATCATCATCTTCTTCTTCTTCTTTTTCATCATCACCATCATCATCATCATCATCATCATCATCATCATCATCATCATCATCATCAACAACAACAACATCATCATCATCAACAACAACAACAACAACATCATCATCATCATTATCATCATCATCATTATCGTCAGCTGCTGCGGAATCATAATCATCATCATCATCATCATCATCACGATAAGCATTATCATCGCCATTATCATCTATTTCATCACCATCATCAAATCAAAAGCACAATCCTTATTACCATCATCATCATCATCATAATCGTAATGATAATCATAGTCATAATAGTAATCTTATGCATCACACAAGTAGTTCAAGTCATTTCCATTTATTTAAAGTTATAAATAAACATCATGATAGACATGATTTCATAATTAATCATTTAAGTCAAATTCAAAGTCGTAAACATCATTAGCATAATCATTATTATTTATCAAACTTTAAAGTAACAAGTCAACATCATGATAATTGTAAATGATTTTCGAAATCAATAACGGCAGTGTTTTAATATTAGATTATAGTATTATGATATATATAACATACATCTATTAATAGTGGTTTATATTTTAATGAAAGCCTACATAGCAGAATTGGATACAAGGTAGGTAATCCACTGCGCTATTTAATACGATTTCAGTCCCAGCTGAACCTTACTTGCCGTACTCTACAAAGCACTACAGGGAGAGGAAGCTGGAGGCTGAGCAGGCAGGGGAGTTCCGGAGACAGTACAACAAGAAGCTTTATCTTCCGGTTCTGTGCTTTGGACTATAAATATCAACTGTGAAAGTAACAATGAAAAAAAAACATCTTAATGCTGCCTAGCCTTTATTGAGCATTACACAGTGATTCATTCTTTTGTGTTTTGCGTATACAAAAGCTAGAAGGTCCAAAGCCATTATGATACATGTCATAAGTAGTGACATATGCCTTGAAAAGCAGAGGGAGAATCAATTGTGTTAGATGAAGCATTAAAAAAACAATAGTGCGCATCATTTAAACATTATGTAAACTAATTACTTTTACAAGATGTGTGTATATTTTGGGCGATTTTGGAGGATTTTGGTAGATTTAGGTAGTTAAATAGGCAGGCAGTTCGAGTTGATTTTTGAAATTGGATAGTATGGCAACAAACAAATAAACATAAAAAGGGTAAATCAAGTTTGATCTAAAGGACAATAACATATACTACAACGATAGCATGCATGACCACAATTTATTGAGTAGCAGAGTAGTCAGAAAATAAATCAACGTGTACGTGGTGTGTAACCCATATTTATTCAAGTAATTTCTTATTAGGAAATTACATATTGTCACGAGTTAAGACGAAGCATTTAGAAATAAAAGTGCCCGTCACACAAACATGATTTTTTAAGCTTTGTGTAGATTTAGGTCAATTCTTGGTAGATTTGGTAAGATTTGGGTTGATTAAGGTAGTTGAATGGGCAGAAAGTTTGAGTTGATTGTTAAAAACTGTTGAATACGGCAACAAACAAATAAACATAAAAATGTCAAACACGTTTGATCTAAAGGACAATAACTTATACTACAGCGATAACATGTATGACCACAATTTATTGGGTAGCCCGAACAGAAATCAATTAGCGAAGTGGTTGTTTTTGATGTTTATTGGAGAATTACACAGGTGGATAGCGTGTCGCAATTATATTAATGAGTGAAAACATCATTTTGAATGATAAATAAGCAAATTATAACGAACAATTAACTTTTCTGAAAAAAATAAAATTAAATATATATGTATCATAGAAACACGCTAACCACCTGCATGTGGAAAATTACATTTCGTGCCGAGTAAAGATGAAGAATTAAAAAAAACAATAGTGCCCATCTCACAAATGTGATGTAAAAAAATTATTTGTATAAATTTTGTGTAGATTTGGGTCAATGACGGGAAGATATTGTAAGATTTTGGTAGATTTGGGTAGTGGAATACATGTAGGCAGACAGTTTAAGTTTATTGTGGAAAATGTTTAGTATGGCAACTAACAAGTGAACTTTAAATTGTGAAACAAATCTTCAGGACGGTAACAAATACTACAACGACAACATTTATGACCAAAATATATTAGGTATCGGATATTGAGTCCTAGTGGCCAGAACAGAAATCAATTTGTAAGCGGTGTGTAACCGATATTTATTAAAAGTAATTTTATTTGGAAATAAAATATTGTCACGCGTAAAGATGAAGCATTAAACAAAACAATAGTGCCCATCACACAAACATGATGTAAAATAATTATTTTTACAAAGATTTATGTAGATTTGGGTAGATTTGGGTCAATTTGGGTAGATTTGGGTAATTCGTGTCGCCCGATTGTACCTGTGACCTCGTTTGTCACTCGTTTGTACAGTAAACATAATACTATGCCTTGTGTGCGAATTATCGGTCTAGACAGACGGGTGTGATTTACAGCAAGTGAGTAAAACAATTAATTGGATATTACTCAGATTGAGGTAAGGCATTTTACAATTGGAAAGTAAGTAATATTACACACATTTAAGTTATAGACATTCGATAGTTTAGTATAGACATGAATTGTGCATACATAGTAAATCTAGTTAGTAAGTTAAGAGGCATCGGTGTTTTTAAGCAAAGTTAAACTAAGGGTTTTGGCATCTCAGCTACGGTCGATTGAGTTTAAAGGTTAGCTTTAGACTCTGGATCTCACTTCAAAATAAGCAACATGCATTTAAATGTTCAACCATTGAACCTCGTATCAATTACTAGCTACACCGCATTTGATGAACAAACTTTGCGTAAATTCAAATTATTTGTCAACCAAAACAGTCTAAATGGGATATTCAATAACATTACAACCAACTGATTTCGCTGTTGTACTCACGATATCATTTCTAGTTAAATCTAAGTTAATTCATTCATCAGAGAAACGGTTATTAAGTGTAGTGTTTTCGAATTTGTTGCAAAGTAAAACTGATGAGTGCTCCGTCAATGATATGCACTGGTTATAGGTTCGGAATTACATGCATTTTAAAGTAACTAAAAATCACTTACACGTCAAAACAAAATATTTGGCATTTCAGCCAATACGTTTAATGACATTTCTTACAGCTATTGATTAAACAGTTCTGAGAAAGATTACGGGCAAGGTTTGTTAACATTCAGGTACACAAGTAAAAATCAATGTTCAATTTTCAATCAATAAACACATGCCATGCCTTGCCTATTGAAACATGCCTGTGGTTTCAAACTTAACCGACTGTTATTTGTTTACTGTGCAAGTTTCATGTTACACTGAATCATTGAATTACCGTATCCCCTTGTTCTTTATCGGAAAATAAATGCAAAATAGCAGGGGTTTTCTCAAAATCAATCTGTGATGATATTTTGGTGTTGATATATAACAAGCCGTAATCATCAAGAATATGTATGTAGAAATGACTTATATAGTAATATGTAAAATTCAAACAATAAATAAATTTGATTAAAAATAAGTTTTGTGTTATCATTTAGTTAAAATTAAAAAAAAGGATTTCGATTTACATTCTGATGTATTACTGTAAATCACAAAAAACGATTGAATAGGATCACAGATAAACATAACAGATACAATATTAACATTATAGCTGCATAAAACGGCAATCATTGGGGTTTAAAGGGCCTTTTCACAGATTTTGGCATGTATTGAAGTTTGTCATTAATTGCTTTATATTGATACATGTAAACATTGGATCTTAAACGCTCCAGTTAAAAAAAAAGAATTAAATTAAGAAAGAAAAAAAAGAACCCACAACTGTACTCGAACCACTGACCCCTGGAGTAAAAGTCTATCGCTTAGACAACTCGACCATCCGTGCTCATACAATCAGTGATGTATTTTATACTTTATATAAGAAATCCTCGTAGTACCAAAAATATAACAACAACGACATAACAATCCAAATTATTCAATCGTTTCGCGTTTAATTTTTAGGTTTTTAAATTGTCAAAAGATACATATAATGGATATTTTAGAGAATGGTGAATGTTCAGTATTACTGTTTCCTCACAAATATCATAACTACAACGAAAATTTGAGAATCTGAAACAATTTTTTTTTCAATTTTGTGAATTTACCTAAACGTGAAAGGGCCCCTGAAAACATATTGTAATAACAAATACTTTAAATCACGGAGAACCTTGCACTACGATAACATAAAAGATTTAACAGACACATTATATACTTTAAACGGGCAAAAATCTCTTCAAGGTGTATGCCCCCATTTTGATTAAGCGTTTACTGGTATGCCTGTGACACCACATGCCGGCACATGTGTAGATAAGATTATAACGATAGGATGCGTCATCTTTATCACTTGATTGAAGTATCGGTTGCCGCAATGACACGAATCTTTGTTGCAGCACGGAAAATATTACGTTTAATCAAACTTGTACCTGTTAAAACACACGCAGTTTCGTTTTCGATTCTTCGGTGTTACTACAAAGAAATTGTTTGTTGAGTTTACAAATGACGTGAATTTTAGGCTATGAAACACCATGCTGTATGCAGCTTATAAATTGTATTATGCGTGTGTGTTTCACAGTATGTGCCCATTCAGGGAAAAATATTTAATTTTGAGCCAAAGTTGGTCAGATTCACCTCGGCTACCCGGGTGTTCACCAAAGAAATAATTTTGATCAAATTAGACCAGTGCACGATGGCCAATGAGACCTTAATGTGCACTGGTAGACAATTAATAAATTGTGTTATGCATAAACCGACCAAATTAAATCCTAATCTAAAAATAGTTGTCTACGCCCCGCCTACTCGTTTACGCCAGTGAATAACTCCGCCTTTTCATCCGTATTCCCCGCTGACATCGACTGCGCACGCGTAGAGATTAATTAATCCCTGAAGGGATGTATTCATCCCTTGCGATGAATTAATCCCTTAAAGGGCTTAATTCATCGCAATTAATCCATAAAAACCGCTGGAAAAGGTTTAATACAGATGAATTCTGATGAAACGGGGTGAAAACGGATTAATCCCTAAAAATCGGCTGAATGAGGGTTATTGTTAAGGGATTATAAAGAGATTAATCCCGGAACAAAATCCCTAACTCCACTGTATTTTATACTTTATATAAGCAATCCTCGTAGTACCAAAATATAACAACAACAAAAGAACAATCCAAATTATTCAATCGTTTCGCGATGCAAAGCTTTATAATTTTTAGGTTTTTAAATTGTCAAAAGATACATATATTAGATATTTTAGAGAATGGTGAATGTTCAGTATTACTGTTTCCTCACAAATATCATAACTACAACGAAAATTTGAGAATCTGAAACAATTTTTTTCAATTTTGTCAATTTACCTAAACGTGAAAGGGTCCCTGAAAACATATTGTAATAAAAAATACTTTAAATCACGGAGAACCTTGCACTACGGTAACATAAAAGATTTAACAGACACATTATATACTTTAAACGGAAAAACATCAAAGATGCGATTTGCAATGAGAAAAGCACATGTAAAAGGTGAAGTGTTCTATTTATTTTCATTTTATGACAGAATATTAAACGGAAATTTATAATAATTTATGATTGTTTATTGACAGTTTCAAATATTAAGTTAAACTACGTTTCATTTTTGTTTTGTACACCGCCTACGTCCTGTTAATAGTAGTACTTTGTTTCTGTAGAAGATATTTAGCTAAAACATGGCTTTACAAAAATGCAAAATTGTTGCACCAACTTATCAACAAATAATGCCTTTCAAAAGAAAACAACTCTGGAATCCACTCCTAATACGCATCTATGTCCTGAATATGTGTGGTTTCTCTATCCATACATGTTGGTATTGGTTCTGTGACACGAGGCTCTACCTTTGAGGCATGATAGCCTTTAATCACAAAATGTTCAAGCACTATAGAAGACTGGTTTGTTGGATTTTGGGGCCAGAGATGACCCTGAGTCTTTCCGGTGTGACGAAATTGATACACTGCACCTCGGTTTAAATTCTCATGCAAGATATGAGTTAGTGAGTTTGGGTAGACAAGGGGATCGAAACTGCTATCCATGAGTTCTGGGAACCGTGTTTTACCACTAAACCACCGATCCGCTCAAGACTAAATATGTGAATAGTCTTCAGTGACACCAATCTATTCGTTTATCATAATAGAGATTTGATTATTTAATTTAAACATCGTAAAAATAGCATTGATATAAATGTATGTGTATTAATGAAATGATATTCATATGTTTTACAATTTACGTATGTAATATTATTTATTCTTAAAAGAAAATAACACATAGTATGTACAGTGATAAGGTACACACCTCTCATCTAGAACCTCAGCAGTCAGAATGTATCGACAGTTGGAAACCGTCACTTTGCACCCATGTACGTGCTATAACTTATGATTGTTGATCGTTCAATAATATTCTGTAATGCATGCTAAAGTAATTTTCCTCCCCAAATTCAGATGACGGTTTACTGTTTCTACGTGTTTAGGCGTCCCGGACTGCGTCGCTTGGGGGTTGGCCACTTTTCTGTTTGTAACTTCTTTGTATTTTTCTTTTATATAAAAACCTCAGTTATGATTTCTTTTCTTTTTCATTGAATTTCTTTAGCTTCTTAACATCCTTAAAGGACATAATTCACAATGATTTTGGAGATGAAAATGTCAGGGAATTAATATATTTGTGATTTTTCTTAAGGTGTATCGATGTTTCCTTTGGGATAACAAGGCTTTCTTTAAGAATATATTAAATTAATGCTGATTTATTTTAAAAAGACACCTTTATACCGTAGTTACTCTTAGTTTTCGGACACTCTTAGTTTTCGGACAACCTCATTTTTAGTAAAAATTATTATTTTGTGTAACTCTGAATTTTCGGACATACGGGTTTTCGTCCATAATTAATGTCTCATAATTTTCGGAAAGTGTATTTTACCGCGCTAATCTACAGACTTCGGCACGGTTTTCGATTATCTTGTTACACTTTGATCATGGATTTTTACAACCGGATTGAAGTTTTAAAACGTGGCAGATGCATGCCTGAGGACAATGGACCAGTACATTCGCGTAATTGGGTAAATATCCATGTATACCGGAAAAAATAAAGGATTAACCCAACCAGTCCTACTCAGTTACTCCCAGGACGGCTAGATTTTAGCCATCGGCTTATCAGCAGAACTAATTAGTGTTAACTGTTCTGTGGTCATAAAGCACACTCCCCTGTCAGGCTGACAACAGCCTGCTTGGCGATAATAAATGTACCTAGGTGTTATATCTGGCCAAATCTGAATATGCTGCAACATGTTTCAGAGAGTTATCGACCAGTGTAATTATCAGTTGTGCCAAATATTCATAGCCAATACAACATTTATTTTGATATTTTATATTTATAAAACAGGTAAGCTTGAAATTTGTTAGTAAAATAATTTCATGTTCACCTTTGTTACATCTTAAATTTGACATGTAACAAGCACCGAACATGTAATATGAAATGATTGAAATTAAAACTAATAGAAGTTATTTTGATTTTAAAACATAGTTTTCTTTACTCTATCAGATTGAGAACCAAAATGACTTTTCATATTCCATGACTGAGGTAACTTAGAATAGTTTTTGACGAAAGTGATTCAGAATATATTATCATTGATGAGTTCAAAGCATTTCTAAACAAGAGCACCGCCTTGCGGGTGCAGACCGCTCATCGATTTTCTTTTTAAAGGTGAAGGGACTCTCATTTTCAATCACAAAGGAGGGAGGGGTGGAGTGAAGAGGGGTGTTAGTGTGGGGTTGTGGACAGTTATTACATTATCTTCCAAAAAAGCGAAAAAAAAATCGGGGGCGGGGGTGGAGGTGGGGGGAAGGGCGATGGGGGGGGGGATTTTTTGGGTGCGATGGTTGGACGGTATTTCAAACATAACCGTTTAAAAAAAAAAATTGGGGGGGGGTGGGGTGGGGTGGGGTATAGTGTGAGGGTGTGGTGGTAATTTGTGAGATGATCTTAAAAAAAAATAAAAAAAAATTGGGGGGGTGGGGTGGGGTGGGGGAATAGTGTGAGGGTGTGGTGGTCATTTGTGAGATGATCTTAAAAAAAAAAATAGGGGGGGAGGGGGGAGGTGGGTGGGAGGGGGGGAGGGCACGGGGGACGGTTTGGGTAGAGTCTATTGTGGTATGTCAGGTAAGAGTAGTTTCGTCAAAGTATCAATCAAATCTAATCATAAATAAAGAAGTTATGGCAATTTTAGCAAAATTTAATAATTTGACCTTGAGAGTCAAGGTCATTCAAAGGTCAAGGTAAAATTCAACTTGCCAGGTACAGTAACCTCATGATAGCATGAAAGTATTTGAAGTTTGAAAGCAATAGCCTTGATACTTAAGAAGTAAAGTGGATCGAAACACAAAATTTATCCATATATTAAAAGTAACTAAGTCAAAAAAGGGCCATAATTCCGTAACAATGACAACCAGAGTTATGCAACTTGTCCTTTTACTGTACCCTTATGATAGTTTTTTAGGTGTTCCAAGTATGAAAGCAATATTTATGATACTTTAGGGGTAAAGTGGACCAAAACATAAATCTTAACCAAATTTTCAATTTTCTAAGTATAAAGGGCCCATAATTCCGTCCAAGTGCCAGTCAGAGTTACATTACTTTGCCTGCACGGTCCCCTTATGATAGTTAATAAGTGTTGCAAGTATGAAAGCAATAGCTTTGATACTGTAGGAATAAAGTGGACCTAAACACAAAACTTAATCAAATTTTCAATTTTCTAAGTATAAAAAGGGCACATAATTCTGTCAAAATGCCAGTCAGAGTTGCATTACTTTGCCTGCACAGTCCCCTTATGAAAGTTAGTAAGTGTTGCAAGTATGAAAGCAATAGCTTTGATGCTTAAGGAATAAAATGGACCTAAACACAAAACTTAACCAAAATTTTCGATTTTCTAAGTATAAAAAGGGCACATAATTCTGTCAAAATGCATGCCAGAGTTATCTAACTTTGCCTGCCCAGTCCCCTCATGATAGTAAGTAAGTGTAACAAGTTTGAATGCAATAGCATTAATACTCACTGAGAAAAGTGGACCTAACCGCAAACTTAACCAAAATTTTCAATTTTCTAAGTATAAAAAGGGCACATAATTCTGTCAAAATGCACGCCAGAGTTATCTAACTTTGCCTGCCCAGTCCCCTCATGATAGTAAGTAAGTGTACCAAGTTTGAATGCAATAGCATTAATACTTTCTGAGAAAAGTGGACCTAAACGCAAAACTTAACCGGACGCCAACGCCAACGCCGACGCCGACGCCAAGGTGATGACAATAGCTCATAATTTTTTTTCAAAAAATAGATGAGCTAAAAACAATAAGCGTGGAGTTGAACCAGCAATTAAAAGTGGCAACATTTTCAGTTGGTTGAAAGGAAAAGATCACAGTATAAAATGTGTTGAAGGAAAATCTTTAATTAAACTGGAGAGCATATAGTGCAATACTGCATGTCATATCGCGACACCCATGAAGTGTGTAGACAGGTTACGAAGGAATTAAGGGGATATTAGTTAAACAGTCAGAGGAAACCCCCATAACATTTACAAAAGAGATATACAAACATATAGTTAATGCTGATTTTCTATCTAAAGTTTGTTTGTCAGAACTTAAAATTGAGGAAAGTGGCATTACAACATTAAATTCATTTTACAAAAATGAGTTTACTGAAGAAAGCTGGAGGAAAATATGTTTCTTTGAAATGCATTTTATGAGAGAAGGAGATACTGGCATATATGACTACAATAGCAAAATGTTGCTTTCAAATGTTGTAGCCTTATGCTGCATAATTACATTTTACTTTAATTCTGATATACATAATGTTTTATTTTGATTGTGTAGGAAGTTGTAAGGGTTCGAACACATGATATCGATAAGTTTATACATAATGTTAGTTATCGTTAGTATTAATCATTATTAAAATCTAATTGATCAGGTACCGTATAACGGAGCAATCTTTCGACTGACTTTATGTAGCTAGCCTACATAGTGTTGGAATGTATGTCTTGAATCTGAATAGATGTGTGTAAGTGGTTACATATTAAAAAATAAGTGTACACAAATACAAGCATGCTGTTATTTTACAGAGAAGAATTTCAAACAAGAAAGTAACATGATGTTTGATGAAGTAGTGCACAGATGGATAATATGTTTGAAGTAGATCAATGCAAAATTCATGTTGATAAGACTTTAAGTTGGGACATTTTGGTATTTAATATTTATCAGCCACAGGATACTACATCTAATTAATTCATTTAATTATATAATTTAAGTTCAACATTCCACTAGCAAATATCATGCTGGATACTCATGTTGATAGTCCTGTAAAGTTGTTTATTAAAAAATTTGTTTTTTAACTTACTGATTAGTAACAAGGTTACCTGTTATGTATATTATGTGAACATTTGTTATGTGAATTACAATGGTGAAGTTGGTATTTGGTATAAATTAATGTTTTTTTCCATGAAATGTCCTTGTAAGAAAAGTTTGGGTTACAATCATGACGGTACTTAATATAAATGTATACAGCAGCTTGTCATTCTATTATTATAAATTGACAATAATTCTATAGAGTTTATCTGGAATACTGTTAATGCTAAATTAATGTTTTTTTCCATGAAATGTCCTTGCAAGAAAAGTTTGGGTTACACTCATGACAGTACTAAATATAAATGTATACAGCAGCTTTATCATTCTATTATTATAAATTGACAATGATTCTATTGAGTTTATGTGGCATACTATTAATGCTATTTCAACTTGTTTATATGAACATTAATGGATGTACATTGAAAATATAAGGAATATTCAATTGCTTACTTCTGAATAATTTGATAATTATGTGTAATAAAAATTATCTGCATTATAATTTTATATAATATAATTATAATTATGCTCTGAGATCATTACATACTTTTCGCATATTCATATACTTTACATAACATAGTTTAATTAACATGTTGTAAATTCAATAATAAACTAAAAAATAAATGTACAAGTTTTGATCTGTTTTTTTATATTTTAATCCATCATTGAAATACAAGCACGATGCCTTTATTAAAATGTGCTTTTGTTTTTTAATATTAATTAACTCTTGATACCTATTAAAATGCATGCCCCTGCAATTTTCTACAATCAAATTATTCATTTAGTGTGTGAGCAATGTTTAAAACCCTCTGAATTCTCAGCATTCTACACCAGTATCTTGTAATGAGATATGGCCAATAAATCCCCTCAAGTTATCACTACCAACAGTGATCAGCTCTTCACACCACTGTGACAATGACCCCTAAACAGTTAGATAGATTAGCCATGATCTTGTTGAATCTATGGGGAAAGGAGTAACCAAGTAGGACTGTAAAAGGGTTCCGCAACTGCAACGTTATTGTTCTATATGTCTGCCCTTGAAGGCAATTTGTCATTCAGATTAACTGTGCCAACAAAACTATATACGGCATTTAATATCCACAAAAAGACTTTGGTAAACAGACAATTAAAGAGGTAACTTATCAATTAGCTCCACGTCAGTGCAGAATTATTAAAATCAGTGTTTAATATCAGACAACGGCACGGCAAGCTGATAAATGTGGTTATATGTATGCTGGCTTGTGTATTACTGAATGTCCAGCAGTTTTCCCGTCCGTCTATCCGTTTGCCCGTCCGTCTGTATTCATCTCTGCGTTTATGTTTTACGTCCTACTTTCTATCTTTATTGAATAGACAAGTGAATATCGGATGTCAATTCCACTCAACAGGGAATTTCGATACTAAACCGGTTAAAAATTAGATCTTATCGACTTCTTCGAAGATTATGTTTTCGTATGGGCATTGAATTTGATATGTGTATGCTTCTTTTCCAGTTATGGCTAATTTTAATTCAAAACAACTGACTTGAAGTGATATGTGTAAAAAAAAAGATTGTGTTTACGTATTTTGTCGCAATTATAATTTATTTTCCTCGTGCACATCCAGAAAAAGTAGTAGGTCACATTAAGACACATGTCAGATATAACGTCCATTACAATCAACCGAATGGGCACATATCGGTTAAATAAGATATCGTTATCGCCAAATGTATGATCGTAAGGTTTCAAATTTGTGTACCAGTAGACACCTTTCAACCTGTTTAAATCCAGCCGTAACAAAACAGTGCAAGGAGAATTTCTGTTTTGATATGTATTTTAGAATTTAAAACTAGGGAAATCAAGGTTTCGCGGCCAGGGGACGTAGCCGATATTCGGCTCTTGCTAACTACTACAAACTGGATTATTGATCTTGCTAAATAATCTTAAAACATTAAATTAATATCTATTTCGGAAGAAATTTTAAGGTAAGGCTCTGGTTGGTGAAAAGACTGTACTCACACCCGAATAAAAATCAAATATCATAAGTACTAACAATTGGATGATAAAACAATTCATGTAGAAAAGGTCTGTCAGAAGCGATCGAGTCGTGTAATTAATACACATTTAAGAGAATCATAACATAATAATTCATTAGACATGGGTAACAGCAATACGCCCAGATTAATTCAGACATTTAAACGAGTCGTACATTCATTTATTAACTTTGGCTTTGCAAATCAACGTGGAAACATTTTTTGACATTTGTAACATCCGAAAGTGACACTTATCGTCAGATCTTCATATTGAAAAGCAAACGCGTACTTTGCCCACTTTAGCTATGATATAAGGACAATCGACCGTGTTTGATCCGCGACATATCTGGTTTCAAGATAATTCTATCTGCAGAATACGAT